>NW_006436811.1:3417460-3436565 GCF_000325575.1 Pteropus alecto | reverse complement strand
GGGACACTTCTTTATGTAACTTGTGCCTTCAGGACCTCATTCCCAATCACGTATATACTGTCTACATCTGTTGGTAAGAGTGTTGCTGTGCACACCCAACTTTATGTCCTAGAGTTAAATGTTCAGACTCTACCAAGTCCTGGTAGTAAGTCAAGGGCCGTTTTTCAGAAGGGGCATTATTTGCAGAAGATGGCACATTTTTGCTCTAAAATTCTAAGGACCTGCTCAACAAATCACCCATCTAGGCGCACTGAAGTCCCCAAATACCATCTCTATTTGCTACTAATAATTCATGCACCATTGGATCTCCTGGATCATATGGCCCAAGGTTCAAAGCAGCTTATATATAGCACCCTGGACCTGTTGCAGAGCCTTCTCTTATTCTGATCACCACTCAGAACTGACAGGTGTTTAGGTCACCCAGTAAATCAGCTGGAGTAGCACACCAAAATGAGGAATACATTGCCTCCAGAATCCAGAGGCTCACCAGGCACCTGCCTCTTTTCTGGTTGAAGGAAGGGCCAGATGCAACAAATTATTTTTTACCTTAAAAGGGATATCTTGACATTCTCCACACCAATACATCCTAAAAATGTCACTGAGGTAGAGGCCCCTGAATTTTGTCAGATTTATTTTCCACACTTTGGCACAAAATTTCTTACCATCAAGTATTACTACCACTACTTACTTAACAAATAAGTTGCTATTTCTTGCTCACTCCCTTCAATCAGCATAATGCCTTCAGTGTAATGGACCAGTATAATATCTTGGGGAAAGAAGAGGTGATTAAGATTCATGCCAAGTAAATTCTAAGATATGGCCGAAGAGCTGATAACGCTTAACATAGGACAGTAAAGGTATATTATTGGCCTTTCCAGCTGAAAACAAACTGGTTTATTGACAAGGAAAAAGAAAAAAAGGCATTTTCCAGGTCACTAGTCTAATACTAGGTACCACAGAATGTGTTAATTCGCTCCAACAATGAAACCAGAACTGATACACCAGCTGCAGCTGGAATCACCACCTGGTTAAACTTATGATAACCCACTGTCATTCTCCAAGATCCATCTGTCTTCTATACAGACTAAATAGGAGAGTTGAACAGGGATATGGTGTGAATCAACAACCCTGCATCCTTCAAGACCTTGATGGTGGCACTAATTCCTGCAGTCTACCCAGGAATGTGGTAAAGCTTTTGATTTGTTATTTTCCTAGGTAGAGCAGTTCTAGTCGCTTCTACTTGGCCTTTATCATCATAATAGCCCTCACTCCGCAGGTCAGGAAACTGAACTGATGTGGGCCTTCTGCTAGCTGCTGAGTGCACTGTTTGCAATAATGCACTTGGAAACTGAGGCAATAACCACAGGATGGGTTTGGGATTTTACTGAGCGCACTGTGAAATAGACTTGAGCTAAAACTCCGTTAATCATCTGACCTCCTTAAACCTCTACTCTGACTGGTGAACCACAGTGATTTTGTTGGTATCTTGGACATAGAGTCAGTTCAGAGTCAATGTCTAGTAGTCCTCAAAAATTCTGATTCTTTTCCCTCAATGCTCAGTTATCCAAGTAAAAAATTGTAGATCCTTCCAAGAAAGGCTGGGAGAAAGAGTCACAGAATACAATGGTGCAGTACACCGGGGTCCTTCTTCAAGGGGACCTGTCCTCTCCTTATTCAAGGGGTTCTGGTTCTGTAAACTGGCTCAAGTTTTGGAATTGATTGTTGATCTTTTTTTTTTTAAATTCAAGCTAGACTTCTGTTTACTTCATCTAGAACTTTTCTGCTTATACAGATCAAATATGAATTTAGTTGGCTTCATACCTCTTTCACTACTAGGACCACCATGATCAATTAGTAAAGACATAGGTCTGTGTAAATTAGATTTTTCTGATTGTTGTTTCGTTATTAGGGTAATGACTCCCAACTTTCCTTTCGTTAGGTAGCTAGTCAGACATGAGCACCAGGGGAACAATGGAATAGAGGCCCAGCTCAGAGACCTCCCAAGTACAATTTAGTAGTGGTTAGAGAATCCCTCCTGCATCCTCAGAGACAAAGGACAGGAAGGCCATAATCTTAGCTGGTCTAATCTGGCCACAGA
This sequence comes from Pteropus alecto, assembly GCF_000325575.1. Taxonomy (NCBI): domain Eukaryota; kingdom Metazoa; phylum Chordata; class Mammalia; order Chiroptera; family Pteropodidae; genus Pteropus; species Pteropus alecto. The sequence continues at coordinate 3,434,467 of NW_006436811.1, read as the reverse complement.
TCCCTGCATAGAAGGTACCCTAATTTGCCGACAACCTCAGCCTCATTGTAATGCCATCATTATAATACCATGTTTATGCCCAGAAGTTCATGAATCTAATTGTAACAGACTGAATTCTAGGTAAGCACATGTACATTAGGCAAAGTGTTATCCAGTAGCCAAGTGTCAAAATGACCTCACGCGCCAATCACCTAGGAACACCTTTGTAACCACCCATCACAGCCCAAATGTAATACAGACCTTCCCGCTTCTGAGCTGTTACAGCTCTCTTCACGGAAACCTCATTTCTTCTTTGGAGTGTGCTCTGTCTTTTTTAAATATACTTTTAAATAAATCCTTTCTAAATCTCACTAACCTGTGATTCTTCACTGCATCAGTGAGGAAGAATTGAGGAAAAATGCTAATTACTCTTCTGCTTCATTATCTGCACTCTGCCAACACTGGGGTGACTCTGAAGTTCAAATTGACCCCTAACAGTAACACTCTGGTGGTTGAGGGCTGCCACCCAGGAGTGCAATTGCTGCCATTGTGTTTGGGTTTTCCAGCTATGTGGCTGCAGTTCCCCCAGAGCAATCACAAAGCCCTTCAAGGATGCTGGGGCTCCCATCGCAAATTTATTTTTCACAGTACTAGTGGAAGCTATGTTTTCTGGAAGCTCCCAGGGTGGGTGAGTAGGTCTTAAATGACAAATTCACACTAACATCTCAGTTTCTTTAAACCTTCAAAGCACTTCTTTCATATTAAACCAAAGCAAGTTAGACATTTCCAGTTTGCTCACTGAGTCACATTTTGGTCCCTGTTTAGGCAACTGACCAAATATACTGTTACAACTTTTTCCAACTCCTTGAACTGCAACATTAAATGCAGAATCTCTGCTTAGTGAACCTATAGTCATATATGTAGTGTGGTCCAACTTTATCTTCCTTCCACCATTATTCCATATCCTTAATATCCATTCTCACACATATTCCTAGGACTTCTCTGTATAAATTAAAATCTAAAATAAATTTTTTGTAGTGTAATACATCTCTTCACTCACTTTGTGTATCACCTTTAGGGGCCTGCTGAGACTGGAGTCTGCTTATAGGTCTAGAAGAAAAAGAGAGTGCTGGGGTGAGTCCTGAGGAGAATTACCCTGCATGCATACTACCTCAGGAGAGGCCACGAGAGTTTCCTTAGGCACTGCAGATGGAGGTGGGCAGGGCTTTACCACTGGACGTCCAGAGGCCACTTCCTCTTGCAAAGAGATCTCATCAGAATTCAGGGGATCGATGTCTCCAGCTCTATCAGGGTCTTTCCATGTGTCACCATCCTAATTAACAAGATCCCATTCTTTCCCAGTAAGTACTCTCACTTTAAAAGTAAACACCTGCCAAAGCTGGGAGTTCAACTTGTATTGTAGTTCACCCAGTCACAAAATGAGATTCTGTCTTTGATTTTCAGCCATCTCAGTCCTGCAGCTACAGGAGATAAGAGTCTTTCTCTGGGCACACAGAGAAGCCTTCGGGTCATTGTTCATGTGCTTGAGCTGGGAATTCACATTCCTGAGCCCATCCATTCCTTTCATTGCTTTGTACTGACTTTAGGAGCAAAGGACCAACTTTATTATATTCTTTTGTTTTCCAAATATGCTTGAGATTATTATATGCATGGTCATTTAACTCCTTGCTTCTTATAAGTGGTAGATTAGGGGTATCTAATATAGACATTTTTTATATCTCTATGACTAGTTTATACCATAGACTTTTAATGCTCTCTTTACTACTGAAAGGAGTCACTAGTGTCTTTAAATCTAATCAGACTGGATAACCAATTCCAGAATCTTCAAAATTGGTTCAGAAAACTCATGCTAGAAATTCCGGGCTTCTAGAACCACTCTTGGTACCAAAATATTTAATAGGGTTCTCCAGAGAAACAGAAACATTATATTGACTATATAAAAATGGAATTTCCAATTATTATCTATAGTCACTATGCTATACATTACATCCTCAGAACTTATTTATTTTATAACTGGAAGTTTATTACCTTTCGATGACCTTTACCCATTCCAGCCTTTTACCTCCCCCAATCACCTCACCTCTGGCAACCACCAATCTGTTCTCTATATATATGAGTTTATTTTTTTTTAACTTTTTTAGATCCCACATAGAAGTGAGATTGTATGGTATTTTTTTTTTCTCTTTCTGACTTATTTCACTTAGCATGTCTTTGTTACTGGAACTCCAGTCTTCAAGGTCCATCCATGTTGTAGCAAATAGCAAGATTTCCTTCTTTTTTATGGATGAATAATTTCATTATGTGCGTATGTTTTGTGTGTGCGTGCGTGCGTGTGTGTGTGTGTGTGTGTGTGTGTGTGGATTTACCCATCAATAGATATTAGGTTGCTTCCAAGTCTTGGCTATTATAAATAATGCTGCAGTGAACATAGGGGTGCATATATCCTTTCGAGTTAGTGTTTTTATTTCCTTTGCATAAATCCCCAGAGGTGGAAATGCTGGATCATACGGTAGTTCTATTTTTAATTTTCCAGGACTCTCCATAATGACCGACTCCATTTGTATTCACACCAACCAACAGTGCACAAGTATTCCCTATCTCTACACCCTCACCGACACTTGTTATTTCTGATCTTTCTGATAGTAACCATTCTGACAAGTGTGAGGTAATATCTCATCATAGTCTTGATTTGTCTTTTACTGGTGATTAGTGACATGGAACACCTTTCCATGTACTCATTGGCCATCTGTACATCCTCTTTGGAAAAAAATTCTGTTCAAATTTTCTGCCCATACGTAATCAAATTGTTTGCTTTTTGCTATTGAGTTGTAAAAGCTCTTTATATTTTAGATATTAACTTTTGAGATATATGATTTGTAAATATTTTCTCCCATTGGATAGGCTGTCTTTTCATTTTGTTGATCGTTTCCTTTTCTGTTCAGAAGCTTTTAGTTTAATATCTCCTTCTTGTTTTTAGTGTCAGAGCAAAAAACTGTTGCCGACACCAGTGTCAAGGAGCTTACCGCTTATGATTTTTTCTACAAGTTTTGTTGTTTCAAGTTTTATTTTCATGTCTTTAATTCATATGGAGCAATTTTTGTGTATGGTGTAAGACGATGGTCCAGTATCATTGTTTTGCATGTGACTATCCAGTTTCACCAACAGAATTTATTGAAGAGACCATCCTTTCCTCGTTACATATTATATATTCTTGGCTACTTGTTGTAAATTGACCATATATGCATGGGCTTATTTCTGGGCTCTCTATTCTGTTCCATCTCGGTCTATGTATCTGTTTTTGTATTAATATCATACTGTTTTGATTACTGTAGTTTTTTAACATAGTTTGAAATCAGGAAGCATGTTGCCTCCGAGTTTGTTCTTCTGTCAGGATTGCCTTGACTATTCAGGGTAAAGTGTGGTAGAGTTTTGAAGACACTGTTGAAGAAGTTTAATAGGCCTCTAAAAGATTGTTAGTGAGAATTGAAAGGAAACTAAAAAAAAAAAAAAAAAAAATTAGAACCTGGAGAAAAGAGACCTCTGTCATATGCTACATTATGTTTAGCAAATATTCACCTGCAGTAACATGTAAGGCAGAAAAATATTTCTATTGAATCATCAAGAACTATATAAGGAAACTTAAAGTGTAATTGATTGAAGATGTCATCCATTTTCCAGTAGCTGCATTTTATAGTATTCAGATAAAAAAAAAATGTAAAGATGAATTTCTTCTGTTTTCAAGAAGAATTTAGAAAAAAATTACAAAGAGAGCTAGACATGTTGAGTTTGAAAATAAAGCCATTTCTTATCTATAATCTCTCTTGGGTCAAGGTTCTGCAAATAAAAGAGAATCCCAAGATAAATTGCAGGTGTGATCAAAGAAATGTGGTCTGAGGATCAAGACTGATCCAAGAGTGTGCCTATAAATCCCATAGGGAAGAGCATGGAAAAGATTTAAACTTATGCCTCATAGAATCTTTCAATTAGGGGGAAAAATGTTTCTAAAGGTATGCTTCTCGTCCCTCTCTCTTAAACAGTGGGGTTTCTAAGAATCTAATAGTTGTAATCTCATAGCAAGCTCAGAGGAAGTAAACATAAAAGAGTTAATTTCAAGGATATTTGTGAATATGGCTTCTGTTTAATGGATTGAATTATAACATTTTCATAAGAAACCCAACTTAAAAAAGATTATAGCGACTTGGACTATAAGCACAAAATACAGAATGAAAAAATTCCAGCAGATGCCCAAACTTTTACAGGCAGGAAGGAAGCTGAGAAAATTACTCAGCTACAGACATTGGCCTATTTATTATGAAAAGGGAAGATGACGAAGAAGGTAGAACCAAGAGACTAGTAGACAGAACCAAGAGTCATGGAGGATCAGTCCCAGGAAGCAGGACTAGAGGCTAAGGAAGAAAATGGGCATATTTGCTTGGCTCGATTGCAGATTTGCTAGGACTAATGACATCTATGTGCCTTTTCTTTTTACCACTTTGAGTAGGGGGAGCTCTTGTGGTTATGTAATGTCTTTTCTTCCATTTTATGTTGATTAGAATGGGGCAGATACTTCGTCTTTTTAGTTCATTGGTTTTCAGACTGATGGAAATTATACCTGAAGAACAAGATCTGAAGAGTCTCATGTGTATTTTGACCTGATTGAGATAAAGAGATCCTCAGTCCTGAACTGATGTTATAAAAGGAATGGACTTTTAGAGGATCCTAGAAGGGAGGGAGATTGTTTTACATGTATGAGGCATGTCATTAATTTGTGGGCAGAGAGTAGATTCAGGAGCTTAAAAAATGGCTGTACATTCTGTGACATATTTCCCACTGAGAAGTCATGACTATGTCCCTTTGCCTTGAATAGAATTCTTTCATGCCTACTTTGACAAAGAGTACATTAGAAGTGATGCTATGTGACTTTAATGCTAGGTCATAAAGTGCCATGTAGTTTCTATCTTGTTGGCTATAAAACTGATCTGAGTTGCAGCACATCTACACCAAGGCTGTCATGCTAGAGAATCTATGTTTACATCTCTGAACCACAAACCCAGCTAAGCCATTCACTTTCCTCAAGGCACCAGGCACATTAAAACTGATAAAAGCCTTCTTGAGAGTAGATCCTCGAGGACCAACTCTGCCACCTTCAAGTCACTAAATTTATCACCAGCCACATTACAATATAATAATGTGATCCATGCGCCTTTTCAGAGTTCTTCAGTACTCCACTTAGTGTTCACTATATGGCAACATCTTTACTTCCATGTTTAAGTTTGAGCCAATCTCTCCAATCATCACAGCATTCTTCCTTTTTTCCCTGTTAACCTTTGTGTAATGAAGACTTGAGAATGGCCAAGTTGCTGTCTCTTAAGCAGTCTTTGGTGAAAATATTTTTTTTTTATTTTCATATAAGAACATCTATACCAAATAAGAATGCAGATATATAGGGAATGTATTCAGGAATAATAATAATAGACTCTTCTTCCATCTTCATACCTTGGTCCCCAGCAACATGCACTCTTGACATGGAAGGGACAAGATCATATATAAGTTACTAATTTATAGCATATTTCACATTCTGCTAGAAAGCATCAGAACATCTAAATATGTTGTCACATTGTTCATGCTGTAACCTAATTTTCAAAAGCCATACCACCATTCTAAAGTAAAAACAAATTGCTTCCACTGATAAGATAAATGCTTCAGGGTACTAGCTCTCTACTGTGATGTGAATCACTTTTCCAAAACAATGTTATATAGCATAAAGATCTTCAGTGAATATCCATGTTATAATAGTGGGAAATAATTTGATTAAGAAAAAGCAAATAAAATTATCAAACAATTGCATATTTTGTGGAAGATAAATTACTGACCACTCTAACCTGTTGGGAACCCAGTGTTAGGGATTGCTTCTAGAAAATTGTGCAGTACTTGTTTAAGCAGAGTCAAGGATAACTATAGTAAGAATAGCCCCATTCTTGACCCTTGTCACAATTCCAATTCTTTTCACAAGCTCATTGATCTTAAAATGATTACCTTCTCTAGCAGATTTTTAAGAACCTATTCTGTAATTTGAATCTCTTGATAAACATACACAGTCCATTAATACCTTAATTTATGAGTAATTTAAAGAGGTCTACTTATTTTCTTCTTTCTAGAACATATTTGACATTAGCCATCTACTGTTGCTGCAGACAGATTACCTAACATCTGACTGGTTAATTTACTACTGCCCAGGAATTGGTTTATATGTTGACCTCACTTCAGCTCTTGTTCCAAGTAATGTATATAACAAGACATTTTATTTAAAATATACATTTTTTGGAAAAGGAGAGACTAGTATATTTAGAGCAAACCTCTCACTGAAAACAACTAAAATGTGGAAAAATAATTTAAATGTTTCTTAAAAACATCAGAGTTGTATAAAAGGTAAAGGCATCACCAGGTTAAAGTTAAGAGGAAGCTAGATTACAGAGAGTTAAGGGAAAGACCGAAAACCAGATTTTCCCTGAGAGCGTGTGCTAATGTTAAAGAAATGTACTACAGTTTTCATGTCTTACTAGAGTAAAGAGTTTAGAAATCAGAATCATAAATTGAGCAGCCGAAAGGAAATCTTTCCCATATGAAATTTGGACCCCTTAAGGGATATATTATCTTTGGACAGTTGGACCAGTAGTAAAAATCCTCCTGTCACAGATTCTTCGTTGCCGCATAAGACAAGGAGAAGGATAACTGTGTCTGAGAAGTATCAAATACCATTGGCATTCACACTGATTTAAAGCTTACATCACAAGGGTTTCATAAACTTCATGATATGCATGATAGACTAAATATGTACTGATTTGAATCTACCAGAAGCATATCCAAATACTCTGAAAACAGTATCTTTATCCTAGCCCTCAATTGTATCTCATAAATAATACTTCACAAATAATATGTAAACATAGTAAATAATGTGCAAGCGGAGATGAAAATAAAGCACAATTTAGAGAGAAATATTAGAGGGAAGAGAGAGCAGAAAGATACATATCGTATTACACTAATACACTGATATATAGTATATTTGGATATTATAATTATTGGATACAATCATAAAGAACTATATTTACTAACTTTGGAAAAATAAAAGGAAAATTAAGGATATGTACAGAGTGCAGTGACATTTAGGAAATAAAGTAATTAAAATTAAAGAAAAATAATCAAAATTTAACACTCACAGGACAGATTTAATAACTCATTTAACACGGTTAAGGAACAAATCAGTGAACAGGAAAACAGGTTAAAATAATTATCTAGGGTGCAGTAACAAGAATGATAAATGAAAAAGGTGTAAAAGAGGCTAAGGGACATAGAGTTAAGTGTAATATCATAATGGAAGTCAGTAGATAGCGTCATAAAACCTTTAATAATGCCGAGAAAAAAACAACTAATGACCTAAAAGTCTATAAGCAGCAAAAATATCTTTCATGACTAAATAATAAATTCAAATAAACAAAAACAGAGTTTGAAAATAGCAAATGCTCACTTAAGTAAATTAAGGCCAAATATGCATTATCAAAATAATTTCAAGTAGAAAGAATAAGAAGGAATAAAGAATTAATGCATTGTGATAAATATGTAGGTATTTGTAAATTATGATCAACTATATAAAGCAGAAATTATAATGTTTAGTGGTATTAAAAAGAGTGAGATTATACATGTAGCAACAATATTATGTAAGAGTAGATAAAGCTAACCCGTTCTATTTGAAAGGAAAACAAAATATATTGATTAACTTTATACTTTGATAAGCTAACAAAGCATGTTGTAATTTCTAGAGTTATCATTAAAGGAATAAAAAGAAAATGAATTGCCTTTTCCACATAGCACATGGTAGGAAATCAAATGATTAAACGATTCTAAAAGAAGCAAGAAATGTGTGGTAAAGGAAGGATAAATAAAGCAGAAGAAATACAAAAGTGCAAAAGTAGATACTAGTTTTAACCCAGTGGAGGAGTCAAATGTTAACTAACTAGATAAAGTTAACAACAGCAAAAAAAAAAAATTATCTAACTAGATAAATAACAAAATGCAGTTTTTTTCAAAGAAACATAGCAAAAACATAAGGATACAGAAGTTTGAAACAGAAAATAGAAAGCATAATTAAACAAATGTAATCAAAACGTAATAAAAGTTATGTATATTAAAAATATACATGGAGAGAGAGAGAATGAGACACAAATTCCTAATCATTTTGGAAGATTTAAATCATCCTTCCTGGGAATTGATAAAATACAAAAATAAATAAAATATTAAGAATCGTACAACACAAATTATAAATTAACCTAATATACACATATGAAATATGTATCTAGTAATGACATAATCATACCTTTTATGCACACACAAAACATTTACAAAAGTTGATCAAATATCAGACAATATAGAAAGACCAAATTTCAATTAACTCAGCATCTTGCTCAAAAAGTCTTTGTAAAGATGAATAAAATTGATTTTTTTTATGAGCATAAAAATGAGTGAATATACAAATTAACAATATTAGCAACAAGAAAGGTATATCACAATAGATGGTGAAGACACAAAAATCAATTATGGGATATTATGAAACAGTTTATGTAAAAGTATTTTGGTATTAAAATCAAGTACACAAATACCTAGAAAAACAAAATGTATATAACTAACTAATGAATAAATGGAAAAAATTATTCCCAAATTATCAAATTTTTCTAGATAATCTTAGGCATATTTAGGATTAACTCCACTGCAGTAACACATAAACATGTAAACTGTGTTGTAAAGATAACGTTTACTCCTTTCCAATCTTATACAGCTGTTCTCTTGATGAGTGAGAAAGTTCCACAAACTTGGCTGCTTAAAACAATCCCCAAGAAGAAAAGTAAAGTCAGAAAACTGACACAACCTGACTTCAGGTCTTCTTGTAAGGCTGTTGTAGCTAAGGCATTGTGATATTGGAAAAAGGATATCCCAAAACATAAATGGAACAGAATAGAGAGCCCAGAAATAGATGTACACAAACATAGTCAGCTGATCTTTGATAAAGAAGTAAAGGCAAATAATTCAATGAAGAAAGGATATTCTTTTTAACAAATGATCCTGGAAAAAATCGACATCCACACACAAGAAAATGAATCTAGACATAACTATCTAGACCTTACAAAATTCTTAAAAATTAACTCAAAATGGAACAGAAATCTAAATGTAAAATGCAAAGCTATAAAACTTCTGGAAGATAACAATGGAGAAAATATGTGACCCTGGATTTGATGATAACTTGTTAGATACAATACCAAAGGAATAATCTATGAAAGAAAACATCGATAAGTTGAACTTTATTAAAATTAAATAGTGAGAAGTCCAGATTTTATATGGCTGGATTCTTTACTTAGAGATTAGCCAGGCTGAAATCAGGTTTTAGCAGTTTATATTGTCATGTGGAGCTTTGGGTACTTGTCTAAGGTCATTCAGGTTGTTGCCCAAATTCAGTTCCTTGTGGCATAATGGAATCCCATTTCCTAGTTGGCTGTTATCCAGAGGTCACTCTCAAGTCCTCAGTGCTACCTACATTCCTTGCCACAGCCAGCAATGAAGAATCTCTCTTATATCGAATATCTCTTAGGCTTCAGATCTCTGTTTTTGAATCTTTTTTAGCAGAAAAAAAAAAAAAAGTCCCTTAGGTTTGATTCACCTAAAATAATCTCCTTATCTGAGTATCAGCTGATTTTGGACACTATACCTGCAAAATTTCATTTGCCATAGAATATAACAAAAGCCTGGAAATGATATCTCATATTTATAGATTCTGCCCACACTCAACAAGAGGGAATTATATCACGGTGATGGTCATTGGTGGGGGAGAGGGGTGGTTCATATTAGAATTCTACACACATTACACATCACTCATATAAGAATCAAGGTGAGAGATTTAAGTCAGCAATGGCTGTGTCTAATCCACACTAACACTTAGGGACTCAGAGATGTCAGTGATATGGCCATTCCTGACAGTTCAAGAAATTAGCTATGCCATCAAGCTCTGTGCCCAGAATGAAAAGGAAATGTATTTAGATGGTTAACATTTTGTCCATTTGGACTGCAGTAAGAAAACTCCAGAACCTAGATAGGTTATAAACATCAGAAATTTATTTCTCACACATCTGGAGCCTGGAAGAGTGAGGTCAGGGTGCAAGCATAGTTGAAAGAAGGCCCTTCTAGGTCATAGACTTATCTTCATGTCACATGGCCAAAGATAACTCTGTGGACCCTTTTTTATAAAGACACTAGTCTCATTCATGAGGGTTTTAGCCCCATAACTAAAGGCCCCATGTCCCAATTCCATCGCCTTTGGGGGATAGGATTTCAGTGTACGCAGTTGGGGAGGGGACACAAACATTCAGACCATAGCAGTTACCTTTTAGTCTCTCACAAAAGAAACCCCTTCCAAAGTCATATTTTCTAGAGAGGGCTACAACCATATGTCTATTCCCCTGTGCGCTCCTGCAATGTGACATTGTCACTCTTTCATCAAAAAATTCCATCTTTTTCTCCAGCCCCTTGACAATGAGTAGACCCAGAGACTGCTTTAACAGATTAGGGAAAAAAATGTCATCTTGCCAGTTCTGGGGTTAGTCCCTAATCAAGCTTACAGCTTCATATATTTTAGAATGCTGAATTGGAATGCTCTTAGATGGAACAATTCTATTTGAATTCTATTTGAAGCCCAAGTCACATTAAGAGGCTGTGTGTAGGTACTGTGGTTGAAACTTCAGCTGAGCTCCCAACTGACAAACAGCATCAATTTCAATGTCAGTAACCCCTTGCTCTACTTGCCACCTGACTAATGAATGAGACATCTAAGCAAGATCACTTAGACTGAGATAAGCCACGGAAATACAAAAGATAATAATGATTGTTGTGCCCCGCTCAAGTTTGGGGTAGCTTGGTAAAAACAAAAAAGAAGGCAAAAATCATGACTACAGAAGAAATACATGACTTTAACATAGATGATGAAGACATTGAAATTGTTGAAGATTTTGCTTACCTCTGTTCAGTCATCAATTCAACTGGAGATGCAGCCAGGAAATCAAGAGAAGGTTGAGACTGAGATGGATAGCAGTGGAAGAATTAGGAAAGATCACCAAGAGCAAAGATGTGTCTGTCTTATTGGTTCTTTGTTTCTGGAAAACCTTTATTAATATTCCCATATTATGTAGTATTGGAATCTTAACAAAATAGTTGCTTGTAATAATATAGAAAATAGAAAATATATTTAATAAACTGGGTCTTTAAAAAGATATCAAATAGTAGCTTCCATTTCCCATCCCATATGCTGTTCTGCAGTGTAACTTTGATTCTCTCCTATCAAGATGTGGCTTGTCCAGACCAATCAAGTGCTAGGGACTCCAGACCTAGATGCAAATTGTTTGTAAGAGTATGAGAAATTCAAGTAAGTACCACCAGATGTGCCAAGTCAACCCTCAGAATCTTTAGTGATAGTAATTAATTGTCATTTAAGACATTAGGTTTTGATGTAGTTTGTTCTGCAGAGTGAGGCCACTACTGCTGCCAAGGCCCCAGAGGACAGGGCATAAAGCCACAGAAAATTATTCCAAAGACTTAAAATATAGTGGAACTTGCTTCGGTTGGTAGAACTTGCTTTAGAGCAGTGTGATCTTTTATCCCTTCTCTTTAACTTTGAATGCAAATAACTTACTTTCTAGTTTTATAGGCCCACAGAGGGAGAAAAATTTTGCTCCAGGTTGGATTATCCCAGAGTCTGACCCATTGAATTAGATTTTGAGATTTGGAATATTTTGAATTGATGATATTTAAATGAAATTTTGGATTCAGAGTTAATGCTGTAATGGGTTAAGACCTTGGGGGATACTGAGATGAAGTGAATATATTTTACATGTGGGATAGACGTGAATTTTAGGGGACCAGAGGCCAGACTATAGTGGATTGAATAGTGTTCTCCAAAAATTCATGTCTACCTGTTACAAAAATTCATTTGGCTTTATTTGGATAAGGATCTTTTCAGATATAGTTAGCTAAAATGAGATTACACTGCCTTAGGGTAGGCCTTAAATCCAGTGATTAATGTCCTTATAGGAGGAGAGACCCATGCAAAGATAAAGAGACTGGAGGCCAGCTCCAAGCTAAAGAATGCCAAAGATTGCTGGGAGCCAGGGGCAGCTGGGAAATGGAAAGAAGTTTTTCTTCCCTGGAGCCTTCAGAGAGAGCATGGCCCTGTGGCACCTTGATTTCAGACCTTTGGTTTTCAGGAGCCCTTAGAAAGTAATAGAAAACCTTGTAAGATTTAAGAAAAATTATTTATCATGCTGTTTCCTCCAATTTCAAGGTCAAAAATGAGGGCGATTATAGAAAGTAATAAAAGAGTAGATTCTTGCCTCTCAAGGTAGAACTTGCCTGCTAAATGTTGAGAAAGGCTACAGGGCTGCTGTAACAAATGACCAACTAGGTGGCTTTATTCGACTTCTGTGCCCTTTCACATATAGTCAGGACAGGAAGAATGCAGACAATAGAGGCTTTTTGCTGGTGTTATATATTTGCCACCAATTTCTTGCATATTCTTTTCTTTCATACTGTCCTGGAAAGATGACTATTTAATTCTTTATATTTATGGAGTTCATTGTTAGTAGTCTTAAATTTGAATTTTGGGACTGAGTCAGCAAGTAAACTATCAATTTTTAAAATAACACATAGCTAAATGTCAATCTGACTCAACGTTTTAAGTGTATTTTTTTTTTTTGGATTCAAACTGACATAATCAAGTTTTATCAAATATATATTTAAGCTATACTTTTTTTTAGTTAATTCAAGAAATGTATTCCGGATCAAAAAAATAAAAAATAAAAGCCTCTTTACACAGTAGCCATGTTAATTAACTCTTGCCAAAAGAATGCTCATGAACAAACTACCTGAAAATTCACTGAGGTCCAACATTAAGCATTATCTTCTTTTACCATTTTTTTCCATAGCTCTTTGGGTCAACTAGTGTGTTTTTCCTTCATCACAAGTCTACAAGTTAGCTGAAATTTTCATAAACTAGCCTGGCCTCAGATTTAGGCTTCAGGGATAGTGGCTGTTTGGAGTATTTCTTTCACGTTATAATAGTGCACATGGAATAGAAGCACGAAAGAACTAAATGCAAATATCTATACTTATTTTATACTTATGTTTTCATCTCATTAGCTAAAGCAAGTTACATGGCCTACTTGAAATTATGTTTTGGGAAAATAAAAGTGTAGTCTACTCACAATGAAACCATTGCAAATGTGTGGCATATCGTACTGCTAAAGGGAAATGAAGAACTGGTATTAAAATTCAGTCCACCACAGTGTTATTTTTAAGTGAGGTGCAGTCCACCAAGATGGTCCATTTTGAGACCCCCTAGTTAGAAATCTAAATACCACACTGTTTTCAGATTGTATCAATAGAGTGTTACCAGCATCATAGATGATTAGTACATTCGCAAAATTGTACAGAGGATTGACATACCTCTGATACAAAGCGGAAAAGAGCTATAACTGTCCCAGACAAGTGAAATATAGTGTGTCTGGCTGTGTGGTGTCATCGCCAACCTAGCTAAATTGGAATTATGTTTTCTAGAATCCCTGTCTCTGAATACTTCTGAAGCAGGGTCTATAATATGGAAAAATTGAGCAAGATTCAGAGGAAAAAGTGAAGCAGTAACCATTTTTATTCTCTGAAGTTCAAGGAAGGTATTCAGCTTTTTGTCAGGTCACAGGTCGTTGCTGGCTATCACCTTCCCAGTGACATCACCCAGAGTGCAACTTTATCTCCCATCCTTCAGCTTTTCAGAGCCCTGGGCGAGGCAGCAGTGCTGCTCTGTGCTGCAGGGTACAACAGGGGTCAGTTGCACCATTGAGACTGGAAGTGGTCAGAAGTAGACGCAGTGTTGTACTGGTAATGTTTAGAAGTTGGCTTCCTAAAAAATCTGTAATTAGAAGAATTTACCAGTTTCTATAGTGAAAATTTTTTGCTATGGCCTAGTTCAGCCTACCAATGTGATGTTAACTGTCTCTACATATTCTTAAAATTTAGCATTTGGCTCTCATGAGCTAATATGAGCCAGCTCCACAATTCCACTTGACATACTGTGAGTTCCATGTTTTCATGTGATATTCCATTTTGTCCATAAAGGTTCTATATTGTTGTGGGTTCCATATTTTCCTTATATATGTTTAGTTTTTCATGTTCTCTGCCTTTTCACATCATGACTGACACCCTAGCTTAACTGTGGTGACTTAAACTCTAAAATGGTATGCAGAGCCAATGACCTGTTAGAGACTTCTCTGCCAACTACCCCAATTGAGTTATTTTTTAAAATATATATATATTTAAAATATATATATATTTTTTTTCAATTGCAATTGACATACAAACTATATTAGTTTCAGGCATACAACACAGTGATTAGACGTTTATCTAACTTACAAAGTGATCACCCCGATAAATCTACTACCCATCTGACACCATACTTAGTTATTACAATATTACTGACTATATTCCCCAAACTATACTCTACATCCTGTGACTATTTTGTACCTCTTAACAACATCCCCCTCTTCAATCCCTCCCCTCAGTCTGACAACCATCACAATACTCTCTGTATCCATGAGCCTGTTTCTGTTTTGTTTGCTCATTTACCCTGTTCTCTAGATTCCACATATAAGTGGCATTTGTGTATTTCTGTCTGACTTACTCCACTCAGCACAATACCCTATAGTTCCATCCATGTTGTTGCAGAGGGCAAGATTTCATTCTTTTTTATGGCTCAGTAATATCCTATTGTATATGTGTACCACCTCTTTTTTATCTATTCATCCACTGATGGACACCCAGGTGGCCTCCATATCTTGGCTACTGTGAATAATGCTACAGTGAACATATGGATGCACATGTCCCTTTCAAGTCCTGTTTTGGATTTCTTTGGATAAATACCCAGAAGTGACATTACTGGGTCCTTCTTTTTCTCTTGTTATTGCCTTTGTTTTAAAGTCTATATTGTCTGGTATAAATATGGATAGCCACCACATTTTTTTTTTTTTTCCATTTTCATGAAATATCTTTTCCCATCTCTTTACTTTCGGTCTGTATGTGTCTTTCAATATGAAGTGAGTCTCTTGGAGGCAGCATATGTAAGGGTTTTGTTTTCTTATCCCTCAGCAACCCTGTGTCTTTTGATTGGAGTATTTAATTAATTTACATTTAAAGTAATTGTTGATAGATATGTAGTTATTGCCATTTCATTATTCATATTTTTTATCTTTTTTTCTCTTCTTCTTAAAGAAATCTCTTTAACAGTTTGTATATACTGGTTTGCTGGTGATGAATTCCTTTAGTTTTTCCTTCTCTGGGAAGCTATTTGTCCTTTGATTCTAAATGATAGCTTTGCTGGGTAGAGTAATCTTTGTTCTAGGTCCTTGATTTTCATCACTTTAAGTATTTTGTGCCAGTCCCTTCTAGCCTGCAAAATTTCTATTGAGAAATCAGTTGATAGTCTTATGGGATTTCCCTTGTAGGTAATGAACTGCTTTTCTCTTGCCGCTTTTAAGATTCTCTCTTTGTCTTTAACCTTTGGCATTTTAATTATAATGTGTCTTGGTGTGGGCCTCCTTATATCCATCTTGTTTGGAACTCTCTGCACTTCCCGGGCTTGTATATCTACTTCCTTTGCCAGAGTAGGGAAGTTTTCAGTCATTATTTCTTCAAAAATGTTTTCAATTCCTTGCTTTTTCTCTTTTCCTTCTGGTACCCCAGTGATGCGAACATCAGTACATTTGATATTGTCCCAAAGGTCCCTTAAACTATCTTCATTTTTTAGACTCTTTTTTTCTTCTTGCTGTCCTGATTGGGTATTTTTGGCTGATTTGAATTTCTGCTACATCTAATTTACCATTGGTTCCCTCTAGTGTTTTCTTCATTTCAGTTATTGTATTTTAATTTCTGACTGGTTAATTTTTTGTCTTCTATCTCCATTTTAGGTTTCCTATCTCTCTTGAAATTCTCACTGAGATTATTGAACATCCTTATAACTAATGTTTCGTAGTCTGCATTTGGTAGATTATTTGTCTCCATTTTGTTTATTTTTCTGGAGCTTTTTCTTTTTCTTTAATTTGAGATATGTTTCTTTGTCTCCCCATTTTGGCTGCCTCCCTGTATTTATTTCTATCTATTAGGTAGGGCTGCTACATCTCCCAGTCTTAGTAGAGTGGCCTTATGTAGCAGATGTCTTGTGGGGCCCAGTGGCACAAGTCTCCCTGGTCATCTGAGCTGGTTTCTCTTGTATGGGTTGTGTGTGCTCTCCTCTTATTGCTGAGCCTTGGTTGCTGCTTACACATCAGTGGAAGGGATTGACTCTGAGGCTGATTGGTTATGAGGACTGGCCATGATTATAACGGGGGATTTGTTGTGCAGGGGCTGACCCTACAGAGCAGGATTCTCTTTAGCTGGGCTCTGGTACCTGCCCAGTCTTCCCTTTGGGTGTGTCTTTCGTGGAGGTAGTTGGATGGTGGTTTGATGTAGTCTGAAGCTGGCCACCAAGTGTGTTGGTTCTGGGGCCTTTTGGAAGGTGCTCTGCTGCCAAGGTCAGCCTCATCCCGTGCCCTGTATGGGGCCACTTGATATGAGCTACAAAGTGATCTGCAGATGGTTGCCACTTGTTCTGGACTTGGAGGTGCTTGGGAGAAGTTAAGCTACCAATCCGAGATCGGCTTCCGCTGCTGCCAGGATAGTGCCACTTAGCAAGGGGTATGGCGCTTAGCAAGGCCAGATGGTGCTGTTTGGGGTTTATGAACTTTTGAGAGATTTTAGGAAAATCCACAGCATGAGTCAAGACAAGCCATTTGTATTGTATGGAAAACCCACTGGAAGAGGTTTAGTTGGCTTGTAATTTGGGTAGGGTGAGGTCTTAGGGACTCACCAGGGCAGGGCAAATGGTGTTAG
>NW_006436811.1:3403524-3417307 GCF_000325575.1 Pteropus alecto | reverse complement strand
ACCCTTCAAGCTACTGCCCAGCACTGGAGCTTAGAGTGAGTGAGCCTGTCAGCGAGTAAGTCTGTGCACAGGCTTTTTAGGAGGAAGGCCTGGGACTCCCACAGCCCTCTGTCACACTCAGCCACAATCTCTGCTGGTTTTCACAGACAGGAGTTGTGAGGACTTCTCTTCCTGGCACTGAAAGCCTGGGTTGAGGAGCCTGGTGTGGGGCTGGGACCCCTAGCTCCTCTGGGGGGACCTCCACAGCTGAGATATTTTCCCAATTTTTAACTGCCACATGTGGATGTGGAACCAGCTCATTAGGCATCTCTGCCCTTCCTGCCAGAGTTGAGGTGCCTTCTTCTGTATGTCCTTAGTTATAGGACTTCTGTTCAAGTAGACTTCAGGCGATTCTCAATGATGGCTGTTCTGTAGTGTAGTAGTAATTTTGATGTGGTCGTGAGATGAGGCAAACACAGCCGTTAACTACTTTGCCATCTGAGCGGAACTAGGAATAAGTTTTAATATCTATATTAAATTTCTTCTATATAATTAGAGTTGTATAGAAATCCTTACTACTATAGTGTGTGTGTGTGAACATAAAAACATCTGCAAAACTGATAACCATATACCAGAAGCCAGAGACCATATTAATTTATGAGATGTCTATATCTAGAACAGCAGCTACAGTTGGAGAACTACCTTATTCAATTTTGAACATCTTTTCTCCCAAATGTTTCAAATAGTTATGGAAGAATGCACTTGCTAGATAGTAAGGGATTTGATGTCTTCTATGTAGCCCTCACAACCAAAATTACTCTAATTTTATGCTAAAGTTCTTCCAGGAGCTGAGTATATTTTTTTATACTATATGTATCAAGAATGGAGAAAATAAGTGTCTAGATAAAGGATCTCACTATGAAATCAAACTATGTGCCATCTGATTCTTGTAACATATCACTCTTCTTTAAGGATAAAGTGGTATTCAGATTTTTGAAAGATTCAAGTAAGCTAAGAACCAATATACAATATGCCCTAAAAAGATTTAGTTATTTTGCTTAGTTAAAAAGTGCAGTTATTTTGGTTAATGATTGTAGGACACTTTCAACAAGTCTAAGAAGATATTTCAGATATAAACTTGTGATTTTATAGTAGAGATTGTCAAAGGTGATTATATTTATAGGGCTTGGTCTGTGAAGTAAGTGCAGAAATTATAATTTGAATTACCTCATACAGTGTCTCAAATCAGAGCTATGTTCACAAGAAAATAATTTTTTTTTTCTTTCGTCTTTCACTGGGGGTGGGGGACCAATACAAATTCTTTATCCACATTCAGAGATTTCTGGGATTTGGATCATTATTGTAGCTATGATTACCAAGTAGTTCCAGCTGCCTGTTATAATTAAAATTTCTCAATTTTCTTTTAGTGATTACATGATTCCACCACATTATTATGGTACATAGATACTGAGATCAGGAGCATGCCATAAATTGCATAGTAACTAACAGGGTTGCATGCCAAAAGGCCTTCTTAGTTTTATCTTACAAGGAACAAACAGCTTCATGAACTGTGGAGTGTATACAAAGAAAATGGAAATTCAGAAGTCTCCAAGTCTCATGAATAGTCCAAGATACCCTTACTCCTGTTGCATATTGTTTATTATTAAGTCCATTCTGGAACAGGAACTGAAATCTCCCTGTCTTGCTTCACCACCACCCTGCCGAATCATCTAAATTTCTCTGCCATCTGTTCTGAGTATCCATTCTCTGGTAACAATTTCTGTATGATTAGGAATATGAATGCAAATAATAACAATTACACTGCCTACTGTAAGCATAAATATTTTTTGGAATAGTGTGAATTATATCACAATTTAAAAAATCCATTCTTAAATAGAAAATGATCTAGGTTGTAGAGTTTAATGCATGGCCTAAGATAACCACTGTAGAAATGGGCTCCTAATTTTTTTGTCTTGTGTACCTTACTACTGATTAAAATTAAGGAATAGAACATCTAGTTAGCTTGGCTTTGTTAGATACACATAATTTTGTGGAGAGGAGGGTTAGTTATCCAGCAACTTGATTAATGATTCAACAAGAAAAATATTCAATTATTATATGATTGTTTTCAAACCAAGACAGGGATAATAGTAGAAGTAGAAAAATAGATGCTGAATGGGTAAAAACAAAAGTTGTCTACTCCATAACCTAAAGATGATGTTAAAAACAGAACAGAATATCAGGAATAAGTAGACAGAGTTGTATATATAGGTCTAATTACTAGATGTGTGGTCTCGAAATACTTCTCTGAGCCTCAGTTTCTTTATTTTTAAAATAGGATGGTTAGAATAGTTGATCTTTAAAAATAATTTCAGTTCTAAATTTCAGTGGTTCTTTTTTCATTCTTAATAAGCAATATTTGGTAATATGGCTCAGTCAATCATTATATATTATTTTTCAGTCCCAGTAAATATACCTGGCCACTGTCCTCCAGAGATGTGTTTGAATTTCAGATAACACTGTAGTTACATATGTATGCGCTTATTCTTTCATGGTTGGTTCACTGAGAAAAGAGTAAAAGTCTGTCCTAGGAAATAGTTAAGTAGTTGAAAGTGTTCTTCAGTATCTCCTCAATAATTTTGTTAACACTCATAAATCTACTTTTGGTGTGCCTCACCTCCCCAGTCTCCTCCTCTCCAGGTATTGGTCATATGTATTGCTAGACTAAAAGAAAAAAAAAAAGTTCTGGATCTTTCTCTGCTCCTCACATCCGACATTAACATTTTGTTACAATTTTTATGACTATATTTTTCTGATTGGTAACTAATGACCCAATGTTTCTGGATACTATATTTTAATACCACGATCACCTGATTTTTTTCTGTTATCATATACACTGGCAAACTAGTCATGCTCCCAGGCAGTGTTGTCAGCAAAATTCTGGTTTGAATGTTTATCAGAACAATATAACTCATGTGATATATGGAAGGTAGAAAAGAAGACATCGTTATTCTTCTCTGGCCTGAAGGGCGGGTGTGTGGATGGATGACTGCCCTGTGATCTGTTTGTAGTGGTTCCCAGTGAAGCTCTTGCAAGTCAGCGGTCTGTTGGTTCAGTACTGAAGGTAGTTAGATCTTTGATGCCAATTTATTATGCTTCTTTTATTTTCTGATTTTTCAAAAACAAGATGCTCCAAACTAGAAGGTTGTGCTCATTTAAAATGTTTTTCTGATGATAAATCTAAAGGTCTTCATCTAGGTTCAGAAAATCAACAATAGAAGCTAAGATGAGTGGACCCTGGTTTGTCTCTGTCAGACACTGTCCTGAGGATAGGGAAATAGTGACTCTTGATAATATGAATAAATAAACCAAGACACTCCTTTTGCCAACACCAAATATTTGCTAATAGCTTTTTTCTTTGTTTCTTGAGAGTCTCCTGATCTTGCTTTCAAATATAATCCACCTATATCCCTTAGATTTTTGAACTGAAATTTAGATCAAAAACTAGTTTTTCTTTCTAGAAACAGTTAATTTGCATGACTTCATTAAAATCATTGGGGGACGGGGTGGGAGGGGGAACACGTTAATCATTTTACTCTATAAACTTTGGTTCTTCCTGAGCTTGTGTGCTTAAATGGAGCTGGCCTTTTTTTCTCCTCTTCCTCCTCCTCTTTCTCTACCTCCTTTAAGAAGAGCTATTTTTACTCTCATTTTTCTTTGTATATTAGTACTAAACTCAATATGGACTTAATAATAGTACATATTTTGGTCCTCAAGCTCTCGTGCTTAAAATTCTCAGGAGGAAATATGGAATGGTTCCTTTGTGAATTATTAAAATGACTGATATTTTCACTAAATAGAGGCTTCAAGCATCTATTAAAATTTCAGTCTATTTTTATAGTCTCATAATTCTTGACTATTTAGTAAATAGAAATTATTTTAGATATGGTTGAATAGAATAGGCTACATTTCTTTTAAAGAAAGGATGACTAAATATATATATATATTTTTTTTTTTTTTAATTTAGTTGTTTAAACATTTAGATATTTTATACCATTATTTATGTGGGTTTTTGGCAAATTTTACAACAAATTCACTTCTTAAATTATTGAGACCATAATTCATGTTTTGAATGCTTAATCTCAAGAAATAGTAGATTCTATAAGTTTATTAAAGAACTATATTTATAAATACTTCATTTAGGGCTCTAGGAATACCAGCAGATCTCTGTCATCAGGATTTATCAGAGATCCAAACATAAATATTTCTTTTCCTTCGATGTGGTCCTAGAGTGGCATGTCAGCCTGCAGACTAACATAAAGATTGGATGCTGGCCACTCGTGAAAGATCTGTCAGCTCAGTCTTATTTAGCATAAGATCATGGAACTAGAGGTGAACGTACCATTTTGAATATCAAAGTTAAGAGTTTTCAGTTGTGATAGGCAGATGTGTAATTACGTGTCCTTGTGTGTGTGTCTGTGTGTGGAGAGAGAGAGAAGGAGAGTAAGAGAGAGGGAGGGAGATTAAGTGAACTGGTTTGAATGAATTGAGAAGTTAAAATAATTCGATAGCCAAAACTGGACATAAATTCAAGGTTTGAAAATGTTTTAAATGTAAAATTCTGTTTATATTTAAGTAACAACATTGCTAAAAACAATATAAAACAATTATTTCAAGGTTGAATGATTCTCCCTGAGTTTAACTTGACATTTGATGGTGGTCAGAGTATAATGTATTAAACTACTTTAATCATTGATAGCATAGATTATAATTAGCTCTATTTGTAATCATATATATGTAATCATTGTTTTACTCTTTTTATTAACAAATGGTTGTGTCTTTTGTTCTCTTTTTTATTCAGTCTGTGTTATAAGATTGGCTTTTTAAAATGTGCTTTTAATTATAAATTTATTTTATCGATAACTTCATTTATCATGTTAATGTATTGCTTATTATTATTATACTTTCTAAAGTATTTCTAGTGGAATTTGATGCCAATCATAAAAATAATGGTCAATATATATTTGCCTGGTTCCTATCTATTTGCCTGGTTCCTATAATTTAGCCACCCAGGTTACCTATAATATAATTATATGCTATGCATTCACTATGGACTGTGTAAGAATATTTACAATAATAATTGAAGCTCCAATATGCTTCTTTTTTGTCTTAATCATCTTTCATATTATAATTTACTTTTTAAGTTTTTCTCTGAGCTAAATGATTTTATTACTGATAAAAAATAATCATAAAATATTATTATTACTTTCTGTATTTTCTGGATTTATTTTGTTTGAAACTATATTTAATTTCCCAGAAAAAGGTACTTTTTTATTTTTCAGAAAGTAACCCTTATTAGGTTGTAATCATGTCTATTTGAATTAGACCTTGAAATGGTCGTTCACGCTTTTGTTATTTTAGAATTAGATTACTGCAATCCTCTGCTGGCTTCTGGCCCAAGAGGGACCTGCATAAACTCCAGCTGGTGCAGGATGCTGCTGCCAGATTCTTTCTGCAAAAGATCTCAGTCCGATTCTTATCCAAATTACAGGTTAATCAATATATTGATTATAAAATAACCACCTTTCCTTGAAAGTTTTTATTGACATCGACTCACTATTAGCAAATTTTTTTAAGTGCTCTTAAGCATACTTTCTGCTAATTTCAAGATTAGCTTATAATCATCTCATAATAAAGCCTTATAAAATTGTTCCACACCTTAATTTATAGAATTCCTTGAATAAGTATGTGTTTTAGTATTCCATACATGTGTGTGTATACATATCAACAAAGTTATACCTTCACCTTTTGTAAATATGAGAAAATAATTTTTAAATCCTGTTTCGAAGTTATCACTCTTGCATTCACATGGCTTTCTAAATTGTAAGAAGGTATGTTACAGAAAACGGTGACTACAGTGCTGTTACAGAGTGCAATATTTAAGTGTTAGGTTTAATGACCAAAAAATAAATAAATAAATGGTAGATCAAATTATCTCCTTTTTATTTGAGAAGTCACTCATTTCTATGAGCAAAGCATGATTCAGGTAAGCTCAACATCATAGTATTACTCTTTAGAAAAAAATTATATATATATATTTTTTTAAAAGTATTTGAGATTAAGTTTACAAGGTTATGTAAGATAGTATCAGGCCTTCATATCATTTATAATTTAGGAAAGTAGATGAAAAGTTTACACAATTGCAATACAAAGCAATTTGTTCTGAGTGCTACACACACACTGTACACATAATACGATACAGGGGAGGGGAAAGATGAAGGTCAGTAAAAATTATATGACAGATGTGGCTGATTGTCAGAAGATGAGAAGTTTTTATAGGCCAGAAGAGCAGTGGGGATGCAGTAATTCGGAATGAGCAAACAATGAAATGGGTAAAAGGCACAGAGGAAGAAACAGCTAAGAAATATAAAGTCACATATTTTGACCAGAATATATGTTTGAGGACGGGAAATAATGAAGGGAAAGGGGGAAAAAAAAAGATTTTGGGGAAAAACAGTAAAAGTTGTTAAACATTGATCAAAGAAATTAAGAGAAATTTTGGAAATAATATGATAGTGTGACTATTATGAGGCTCTACTAGATTAAATCACACCGTAGAGAATACTTTTTAGGCTATGCAAATGAGTAACAATGAAGGCACGTGTTAGGGCCAAGAATAAACAGAAACACCAATAGCCTTTATATTCAGAGGTGCATTTTCTTTGAAGAACCTTAACGCACCTATGATAAGAACTTTGCACAGTTTTTAGTTCATATTTATTACTAGAAATTATTGTTACACCCGTTTTATCAGATAAGCAAACCTGGCAAAAAAAGCTTAAATAATGTGTTTGCTCACTTTTACTTCCCTTAAAAGACATCAGAACCAGCAGTCAAAATTAAGTCCAATAACTTCTTAGTCCAAATGATGTCTGTAGAATCATTCTACCTAAATTGTAAAAGATATATAATACATTTCTATACTTACTCGAGAAATTATTCTGCCTCTTTAAAATATCATTGTCATTTTAATAGAATGTGCCTTATGCCATGTTAATTTTTAAGCCCTCTTAAAAAAGATCCACGTGAAGAACACATGAAACACATAAGCTAGTCAATCCAAGGTAATCAACAATACTTATCAATTCTTTTTTTATGAAATAAGTGCTAATCTCATATAATTCTTCATCCATTTGTCTATTATATGTTTTAAAGAGACTTAAAACACATCCACCGTTATAGAATATGATTTTACAAAAAGTAAATTCACCAATCCACACACATTTAAAATGTTCATATTAAGATTTATTTTTCAGAACCCATATATCTGGTTAAATTCTGTACGTGAAAGGATTGTTTTGCCTACCCTTTTACTAGCAGCTGCAAATATGTCCACGAGTTGGGGGTAACAGTTCTACATAATTTATAGACTGGAGCTTGAAGGTGTGTTGCAGTGTAAATCTTGTTCAGAGGACTAATGAGATATTGACTGCTTCCTCCTTGCTACACACAGCCTTTATTTCTTACCCTACACTGGTGATAATGCATAACAATTGGGGATTTTTATCCTTGACAAGGTGGGAATAGGCAAATCCTCACATAAATAAAATCCTGTGCTTACTGTCCATATCAACACAATATTTACATAACAGAGGACACAATTGCTGCATAATAATTTGAGAATTCACTATATTTAAATAAACACAGTCATTTCTAATAAATTGTTAAAACATTCAATTGAATATGGCCACTAAAAGTAACAAATTACTAAAACATAAAAACCATTTGCAGTAGTTTAATAATTTGTTAGCTAAAGTCAACCCAATTTATAGCTCCTCATTTTTTGGTGAAGAGTAAATTCCATTTCATGGAAAACTATTCCTATATATTTAAATTATAGTGTAATTAAAGATTTTTTTTTTAACAAATAATTTTGTAATATCAGAATTGTTTTTCTGTTCATATACTTGTAGCAATATTTTAAGAACAATTTACTCAAATCTGAAAAAAGGTTTTACTAATTTTATGCTCTACCATATTTTCATTAGTTTCTTTTTTTTAATTATATACTTTTAGAACTCAGGCTTTCTTATCTGTTGCTGTTCATACTGTCTATTTTCATCCTAATCAAGTCTTGCTTAAATTTAAAAATTTCACTTTATTGAAATATAAGTGTGTGCATTTGTTGTAATAACTTAAATAATGCAGGACTATAAGAGGCAGATATACCTTCTTGGTGTTGTTTTTCTCTTAAAATTATTACTGTTCGAACTGAGCGATAATTCTAGAACACTGTCATATAAACTCAATTTGTACAGCTACTCCTCGTGAAGTTGTACCACCCTTATCTAGGTTATTTATAAAGCATTCAGCTTTATAAATCCAGCTATTGTAGAAACCATTTTCTGAAAATTCACTTCACTGTGTTTGTTTATGAGTGAGGGAAAGGAATAATGAAACTAACTACATTGGAATTTTATGATTAGAGTTTACTTTTTCCCATTTGTTTTATATACAAAAGAAACAATAATAAGGAAATAAAATTGCATGAGAAAAAGTTAACATACCTGAGAGTATATTCAAGTGCTCAGTACATATTAATGTGCAAATAAAGTATTAATGAAGCTTATCTGTTCATTAAAGAAGAACCTAGAGGGTCTCCACTTGGCCACACTTTAGGAGTTGATTGGAGTGGATGAATATAATAGCAATAGGATGAGTATAATAGCAATGATACAATGTTGTCTCAAAAAATTTGTAATTTAATTTAAATTTTAAATTCAGGGAACAGAGCCAGACCCATGTTCTAATTTGGAGTTTTTAGCTTAATATATGGAGGTGGCTAAAGAGAAGATTTCTATTACAAATATAGTTGTCAGTCATTGACAGTGTATTAAAGCAATAAAAATGTATGACTGTGGAATTGCTTCCTAATATTTTTGCATAAATGTATGAATATAAGTTAAAGAGACTGTAGATGAAACAGTAATTAAACAGTAGCAGTGGTTAAAGTAAGACATATTGTAATGCAACACAGTAGATGAAACACATGTGAGAACATTTTTCCACATGTCTTTCTCACAGACTCAGAGACACCCCTTAGAAATGTAATCATCAAGAGAGATAGCATCCATCCCTATCTCCCGATCTTTATAGCGAGGTTAGGAGCCTAACTTCCATGGCAGCCAATTAGCAAATACAAATGACCTAATCACAGAAAAAAAATATCTGCAAACTGAGGAAGTAACTCAACATATGCCACACATCTCTCTGATCAGCTTTATTTCTAACACCTTCCAGTATTTTTCCACTAGTTAACCCAACTCTTAAAAATTCTTCTAATTTTTGTTTCAGTAGAGTTGCGTTCCGATTATTTTTGGCATCCCTTTCTCATTGTAATAGCCTTGAAAAAGTCTCCCTTGCCTGTTTTACTTTGTCTAGTACAGTTTTTACACTGATAATGTTCATAGTGCTAATCTTAAATTATTTATTTGCTCGTTTATTTTCTGAACCTTCCACTTGAATGTAACCATTGTAGATGAGGTAAAATTTTACTTCAAACCTATCACAAGTTTTCAGCTGGGGCTCCTTAATGAAAACAAGAAGAGAAGCAATGTATTTACATGTGCATTGCACATCATGTGGGAGATGCTTCAATGAAAAATAGGCTTAGAACTCTGGCCTATATAACAGCATCAACAAAGAACAATATATTTGTGGAGAAATGACAAGACAAGGGAAAGCAGTTTTAGGCTTCCAAGGGTGGCTAAATGTGGGAAGAAAAATATGTTGGAAGAAACTAATGGAGTAAGGTTTATTTGTAGATTCTTCTGGTGCCCTCTCTGGGCTGATAAGAATCTGTCTTCACTTAAAGAAGAATTTATTTCTTTCTTTTAGACTTAAAAGCAGAGGACAGAGAAAGCCTTCCCTGTATTTTCTGTTTTTTAATTGTCTTCAGCTCAAAATAATTTTTATGTCAAAGATGCCTATTTAGAGGTGACAAGTTCTGGTTCCCTCAACACCATGATGATGGTAGTTTATGTTTGGCTCACCATGGTATGTTGACTTCCTAGAACAATATCTAGCACAAAATAGATATTAAAAATAAATGCTTATTGAATGAATAAACATTTTGATAATTGTTTTAGTTCATTATAACTCCTGTTTCTTAGCACATAATATCTATTAAATACATATTGTTAATAGATATTTATTAACATTTTGATTAAAAGGCAAAGGAAACTATACACAGGCATTTACCTCTAACATAGTGTACTATAGTCAATAGCATACTAAGTATGGAGTAACTGAAACCAATTTACTCTAGACAAAACATGGAATAAAAACACACAAGTAATGATTTTTGCTGAATATACCAAATTTACTCTTGATATACATACTTGATGTTTTTATTCTCTAGATTATGGGCAGTGCTCAATGAGTGTACATAATGAAAAGGGAAATATCTGTTCAGTCTTGCACATTTGTATATGGCCCTGACTCTTGCATGACCCTAAGCCAAATCAAGTATTAATTCCAGACCTTTTTAAGAAGTGAACCCAGTTTGATGCCCACTAAAAGGATGTCACACTGTGATAATAATGACCAAGATGGTTTTCCAGTTCCCTTCTATAAGCAATCAATAAATGCCTTTCCAAATCTTATCTTAGTTGGAAAGTATTTCTGCCTCATTCTATGTAGAACTCTCATAGTTCAGAGTTGAGGAGACTCACTGGACTCTCTTCAGAGAATCAAGGCTCTTCCTTGCCTGGCACGTTATTAAATTCAGCCCCAAGTAAATTATTATTGGAAGTCTTTGTTTCTCTTTTCGCAATAAAGTGTTTAGATGTTTTATGAGATCAACTCCTACAAACTTATTGAGTGTTAATGAAATGAACCTTTCAGGATGGGTATTATAACACTATGGAGGAAATAAATACAAACATTTTTTCTTATAAAAGGTATCAATTCTTTAAAAGTTCTTGAGATGTAGCCATGTTGTAGCCATTTGAAAGAAATATGTCATTTCTATGTTTCTAATCCTGAACAAGTACTTTGTATAAATATTAACCTTCTTATATCATCAAATTTAAATTATGAAAATATCTTTATATTGGATTTAGGTTCAGCTAGTATGTATTTTCTTATGAAAATATGACTATAGGAAGCCCAAAATCTTGATTTCAAGCAGATATGTAAAATTGTAATATAGCATTTATACTAAAAAGAAATTTCCTAGAAGATATTCAAAATAGAAAATGATTGCATCTTTAATATTTACAGGGAGCCAAATACATTTTAAAGGGAATATTTAAAGTAGGTTAAAATGCATAATTTTTACACTTGGTAAGAATAGTTTTGTTAATTCAAAAAATGCTGGATTAAGTAAAGTGTATTCGAGTAAAACACATAAAAGAAGGGCCAAACTATACAGAGAAAAATGTAGTCTTATTTAGCTAGTGCTTTGCACCTGAACAACTGCAAAACAAGAATTTGAATTTAGAATGATCATATCATTCTGACTTAATTTATGTAGTTTCTCATTACTGATTTCTTTATGCAGGTTTTTTGTTTTTGTTTTTGCCATTTATTGTATTTATAACATTTTTTAAAGAAGATTTTATACCTGTCTCTGGTGTTTCTAGAATAAACAGCAATCCACAATGTGTAATAAATGCCAGCATATCTGGCCTGTAGCTGTCTCTCTCTGACCTTATTTCCTGTGGACTTGACTCCTCGCTCACTCAACAACAGCCGTACTGGCCTCTTACTGATCCTTAAATACACTGAACATGCTACTGTCTTTTCAGTTCCTTAGTCTCTACCTTGAAAGCTCTTCATTCCATTTATTCCTCTTTGCCATGTCTTAGCTCAAATGTCACCTCTTCCAAATGGCCTTCATTGATTGATTGATTGATTGATTTTTTTTTTTCCCAGAAAGAAAACCCAAATCAATTTGGATTCCCAGAGCTTGCTCTATATATTTTTATAGCTCGTATGCGATTAACCTCATCATATATTTATTTTTTATCATTTGCTTTCCCTCAATTAGAATGAATGAAGCTATAGGAAAGTTAAGGCCTTGTTTACTATATTTCTCCATGTTTGGTACCTATAATAATGTTTGCACATAACAATTACTCAATATATATTTGCTTAGGAATTAGTGAATAAATGGATGAACAAATCATCAACAACTTCCAATTGTTTAATTTTCACTAGGATAAGGGCATAATGCTAATACCTTTGTCTCGTTTAATCTTCATAGAAATCTATTGTAGGTAGCATTTTTCTACTTTTATAGATAAGAAAATGGATTTAGAGAACTGAAGAGAGCCAACCCAGGTTACACAACTTTATGTACTATATAGCAAGGGCAACGATTTAGGGTATTAAAACTATGAGTACAGATTAGAACATATTGAATTAATCATCAGTGGGAAATAAATGTAGTTGGAGGTATTTCATAGGGAGTTGGTTGAGTCTGAAGCTTATCTGAGAGAGCTAGTATAAATAAATATATTAGAGTCATGGTGAGTATATAAGTACCAGTTTAAACTATGAAAATTAGTGGAATTTTCTAGGAATCTGAGTGTGAAAGAAGATGAATTAGCAAGGAAATAACAGTCTTTATGTGTGTGAATAGATATACATAGACTCAACCTATTTAAACTTGGTGAGCACATTTTCCATTCTTCTTAAAGAAGTATTATAGTTTACAACTCAAATATAGAAGTTATGGTAGATTCTTCTGTTTTCATTTACACCTAGCCAGCTATTAATACTTTTTATTTTATTCTCTATTTCTTGAATTAACCCTCTCTATCCTCCTTACTCTATTTTGACTAAACCCTCATCATTTCTTACTTCGCATTCTTCAACAGCCTTCCAACATGTCCAAATTGGTGTCTAGTCTTGTTCTTCTAGATTTTTTTTTTCTACACTATACCTTTTTTTCTGTACTACATAGTATGAATTTGTCTACACTAAGTATTTAGTATAAATGAAGAGGAATTTTCACTCAAAAAGCTAGTCAACTCTTTGTTCTTCTGTAGACATGCTTGCTGCATAGGCCATACTTGAAATTAACTAAAGACTCATCTTCTCTTTTGCTTGTTCTGTCTAAACAACAAATGTAACTGCCTGTACCCCATAGCAACTCCCACACTTTGAAACTCTTTGTAACTGCCTGCAACCCATAGCACTTTGTAACCATCTGAGGATAAAGTAACCAGTCAGCCCATGCCAAATAAGTTCTATATAAGCAATATTGCAACTGAGCTCTGGCCCAGATCTTCAGAGCCCTAGCTCCTCTGGGACTGCTGGCATAATAAACTTGAGTTCTCCAACTCTCTGACTGCTGCTTGGTTTCTCGCCTGTCTGATTTTTGCAACATTTCTGCAACATAAATAAGCCTGAATTATCTTTCTAAGTTACAGTACACTCCTGGTACAAATTGTTCTTCACTTTCGCTCAGGCAGTGGAGACACTGGATTGTACTCAGCGCCCATGACCAACACATAGCCTTTTAGCTTTGCAATGTAGTTGTAAATGCATCATTCACTTTTTGCAAAGGAGAAGCACTGGGGCTAGCGTATGGTATAACCAACATGTAACCACAGACTCAAAAACGAGGGGCTAATAAAGGAATCTGTAGAAATACTCAGCCACTGAATGACACAATGTCATGCCCTTGCTGAGACTTGGGTCTAGGATTTCAGGAGCATTTTAATGATACTGAGGAAGCCCTAGCCATCTGGCCCTTTCAAGAGATCACAGGTGTTTACAAATAAATGTGTGATTT
>NW_006436811.1:3397426-3403490 GCF_000325575.1 Pteropus alecto | reverse complement strand
CTGTTCTATCACCACCAGTGCCCATCATAGTACCTGACACTCAATAGGTGCTCTACAAAGGCTGCGTTGAAAGGAATCAGTTTGAATATCCAGCTCTTCTGTATGAGAATGAGAAAGTAACTTGAAGTCTTGGAACTTCAACTGTTTTCTTTGTGAAGTGAGCGTGCAATGAGATCATGCATGTGAAACTGCCAGTTAAATTCTAAAGTAAATCTCAAATGAAAGGGATAAAAGATAAGGCTGTTTCTGTGTTGCTCATTTTAAAATATTTTTAGATATTAATAAATGTTTGTTATTAAAGAGCAGTGCCAATTTCTCAGTAACATTCTTCTATTCAATAAAATAGATCATCCAAGTTACAAGAATATATATTATTCATGGAATTCCACAAACCTCTTTTAATTTGCAGGAGAAAACTGCAGGCCATGAACATTTTTATTTTTCTTCAGTTATACCCTCTGCATCAAAGACACCTCTTCACAGATTAGGTCATATTTCAGACTTCGTCTTTGCGTGCAGAGCATTTTATGTTCTGACTACTGCCTTTCTTTACATCTTCATCCTCCTTCTATACTACACATTAGACCAACAGATATGGTAGCCTACATCTGTGCTGAACCATCCTCGCTTCCCTGAAATTGCAATGCTTTCTCACTTGTGAAAGAGCTATCTATCTCTAATCCCCCTTTTGCCCTTCTGTGACTCACATCTCTATATTTTTTAAGGTGAAGAAAGATTGCTTTTCATATGTGCTACACAATATTTGTGGAAGGGATGTAAATATGGGAATAACCATTGTGAACACTGAAAATTTCATATATGGCAATATGGCATAATTATATATCTAATGTTAACCAACTGTAGGTTTAAAAAAATACATTAATATGTTTTTCTATACTTTTGTTCCTTAGAAAAATATGTTGGCTTAAATGTAATCAAAGACAAGTCAGTGTCCTTTTCTAGATCAGTGTTTCTCAAGTAATATTTCTTAGGATGTTGTAAGAATTTACATTTTAAAAATTCTGTGGTCATATATGTCTGGGAAAACTGTGTCGAACAAAAATATATTTTTTTAAACTTCAGAAAATTCAATTACTGATGTACATTGGAGACACTGAGAGATTTACATTGTGTCGTTTCCCAAACTCTTTTGAACATAGGATCATGTATGTAGAAATAATATCTTGCGAAAGTACCGAAGTAGACCTATTGATTTACCTTTATAGGAAAAAGGAGCAAAATAATCCTGCCTTGAGAAATATTTCCCCCAGATAATTTCTTCTATTCAAATATATGTCAATGCTTGTGATTCTAATTAGAGGGCCTTTGATTTAAGATTTTATTTTCTGTTAAAATATCACTATCTAAGAGAGCAGCTCCAAGTTATACCTTCCTTGATAAGTATACTCCATGTTAAAGCTGTCTCTGAAAGTTAATATTGAAAATCATTTAGACGTATCATGGAAACTTTAGACATTTGAGAAGACACTGCTACTCTAACAACAATAAAAATCTGGGGGCGGGGAGGGTCTAACAGCACTACTTCAACATTTTTCTAAGGGTTAAAATGTTACAAGTGTAAAATTACAACTAGCGAATCATGCCATCAGACTTTCCTAAAAAATTGTTATCTGTAGTCTGCCTCAAGAATGAAGTCATTTGGAGTTAACCATTATCCAGAATCTATTTACAAGTTAAGAGCTCTCTAAGCCTCCAGCTATGGAATCATGACAATATAATAGATGGTATGCATTGCCTTTGGAAAAATGAAGGTTACTTACCTATAAGCCTGTTTTTCTCACCATGTATCATTACCTATCAGCCATTAGAAAGCCCCAGAGCAGTTAACTTGCTGATTGGTTTCTGATGATTATATTTCCTTGGGCAACTGATTGATTCTCATCATTTTTTTTTCCCTCTGTGTTGCCTGCAAAAAGATTTGTATACTGCAGATAATTTGCTCAGTACTTTCTGCCAGCAGGGGGAGTTTTGCAGTGTTTTTGCAAATATTGACACTATATAACTACTTAGCTAGGAGGCTTAAACTGTGTCCCAATAGTAAGGCAGTGATGGTTTATATGTACTAAGAAAGAATTCCTAAGTATCCTTCTAAAAGACTTTACATGTAGCACAATGTCAGCTTCTCATCATCAGAGCAATGTTCTGACAAGCTTGACACTATCATTGTGCTATCAATGATAAATATAACATGTCTTAAAATCAATCATGGTTAAATCAAGCATCATTTCTTTTTATTCCTGAGACTAATGCTGAAAATGTTATTTTTAAATTAAAGTCTATATAATTTGATCAAAAGAATTAAGAAGTGGGCTACTAAATTATATTTTTATGACAAATCAAAAAGTATAAAAATAGTATAGGCAACTAGGACTCAGAATTTGAAAGTCAGCGAGAATTCTGTTCCACCTAATATGTCTTAAATCTACCTACAGAAAATCTCTATATTTGCTTGATTACGGCTACACTAATTTGAGTTAAGATCGTGTCACTTTTACACATCTGCTTTTAAAATGAATATAAAAAATGCAAAGAATAATAAAATACACTGTCAGCTTTGTGTGACTTCGTTTATCACCTACTAAGTAGGTGAGAAAATAAACTAGAATATGGAGCATTAGATGTGGGATTTGAAATAAATAACTTGGATCATAAGTCAGGGGAAACAACAATTGTGGGGGGTGCTGAAGTGAGGAGCTGTGTAAAAAGAAGGAGAACCATGAGTCAGCTGGGCTTTCATGGAGACCATGTGAAGGGATGTGTTAAAAGAAAGAAGAATGTGAATGAGAAGCTGAGACTGAAAATAAGCACACTTCTCTCACCTTGCAGCTTTGCAAAGGAGCAGTGAAATTTCAGTACGCTCACGGAAATTCAACAGTTATCATTCACTGACAAGACACTTTTGTCATCAGTTTCCTAAATATACCAATAAAAAATCTGTCATGTTTTTGTGCCCTATTGGCAATAAAGATGACATTTCTGTTTTCTCTCACAAAGGTTACCTTGCTCTCCATATTTTTAGCTGTTGAAAGGCAATGTAACTTTAGTCAAAAAGCATTACAAATTTAAAGCTATATTGAAAGCTAATTAAAATTTATTTACTTATTCCTATTTGATTAATTGCTTAAATAAAGTAAGATTAATATATTCTATTTTAATAACAAATAATAACTTTTTTAGAACAAATTTAATTTAAGAAAATATTTAAAGGACCTATAATATAATAGATGCAAAATTAGAATTCGTTGGCTAATTTAATTGCCAATTGGTGATATTTATCAATTTTAGATTTTGAGAAGCGGGAACATCATGTAAAACCTATAATGTTACTGCCCTAATATAGTATAGCTATATATATTTTTTAAAGCATGCTAAAATTGACTGTGGTTTGTATTAGCCTATAATGAGCTGAAGCACAATAATTCCTTAAATACTTTAATATTTTCTGAGTTATTAATATAGTTTCTGGGAATATTATATTTATCAGGGACAAAGTAATGAACTAAATCTATAGGAGAAGACAGAAAATAAAATAATAAAGTTACTTAATAATTAGCAAACATAGTAAGATAGTAAATGCCACATAAAACGATTACGAGGTGTCACTGGAGCATTTACCAAGGAACTTAATCTCTCCTTAGCCTAGATATAAAAGACGCTAAAAATGGATAGTAGTTGCTTTCTCACAAGGTCTTAAAAGGATTTTTAAACTTTGGAAACTATTCATTTGTAAAAGGCATTTATTGAGTAACTACTATATACTAGGCATGGCACTATATGCCAGAAATGCTTCAGTGATGAACTAGCCCTTCCCTTCGTAGAGCCTGCAGCTTGGTTTAAAAACCATTCTTTCTGGCTGAAAAGCACATGTTTTAAAATCCTACAGTAAATTACTTCTTTAGCATCTTTAAATGCATGATACCTTGATTTGAGATCAATGTATTGAGAACATATTTCTTTATGTTCTCTTGTATTTATCTATGAATTGCGATTGTGCCTCTACTGAATATATGCATGCCAACGTAGGGCTACATAGACATACAGAGGAAGAGGGAAGAGGAGATATTTAATTACTCTATAATGTACTGATCATGTGAATTTTATCATTAAATGATGTTATATATCTTCTTTGAAACATCATCATACTTATATGCCAAATGTTGTAGTAAATACGGTACAGAAAAAAAAAAATGAAGTCTATCTCAACAACTTTTTTTATAGCAAGGCTCTTGTAAATGTTTACTTGAGTTAAACAAGGAAGAATGACATATTTTTTGTTTTCAAATTTCCAGATTCTCTACCATAAGCTTTTTGCAATCAGATACTTTGCTTCATTTGCATTTTTAGCATTAGAAGCCAATGGAATTTTATTATGTGTGCGATAAATATTGTTTAGATGTTTGAAGGAAAAAGAGGAGAAGGGGAGGAGGGAGGCAGGAAGAGATGAAGGAAAAAGAAAGAAATATAATTTTTCATTATTTACATAATTTTCATTACTTACCAGTTTTTTACTATCATCTTTTATTAAGTAAAGCCAAAATACTTTGATTTCTCCACTGAATTTTCTAATAGAAAACTTTCTAAATTATAAACTTCTATGCTAACCTAAAAAGAAAAATGTGAACATAATTTTA
Organism: Pteropus alecto; assembly: GCF_000325575.1. Lineage (NCBI taxonomy): Eukaryota > Metazoa > Chordata > Mammalia > Chiroptera > Pteropodidae > Pteropus > Pteropus alecto. Next base: position 3,398,838 of record NW_006436811.1, on the reverse strand, counting down.
AAAATTAATTATGAGAAAGATTTACTATAAACTTGATCGTATAGTAATATAGGCTTGTTTAGTTATAGAAGTAATTTGCCCCTATAATAAATGACCACAAACTTCTAGATAATGACCTTATATTTCTTTTCTGTCTGCTGTGCCTACTTTTTGAAGTGTTATTAATTTTTAATGTTATATAGAATTGTCTAGGTTACAGTCTACCTGTAACTGCTTCTCTCATAATCAGGATTTTTGTTTCCTAGTCTTGCTATCATGATTACATACCATAAGATTAAGGATGTTGGAAGTATCAACCTTCTTAACTAAGACTTTAGTATTAAATGTCTAGCTCATGATAAAAGGCTAATTCACGTGTTAGATTGAACTGCCTCAACTTTTCTCGTTTAACTTATGAGACTGTTAATACATGTTCAATAAAATTATATTTTAAATCACATTTTTCATATGCCATGGAAATCTTAAATCACATAGAGTCAATGAATTAGACAAGTTTTATGTTGAATGAAGACAGGCTAAAATATTAAGCAGTTAACCAAAATCAAAACAGACACTGATTCACAGTATTGCCAAGAGGGCTCTCTTTCTAGTAAGTTTTGAAAGTGGACAGCATGGTTATATAATTCTATGACAAACTGTACTTTCTCATTATAGATAGGTTAAAAATATTGATTGTGATGCCAATGATCACACACTATATAAAAAATCAACACTTTATTTAATATTTAATATTGTCTTTTTTTCAAGAAATATGGAGAACAAAGATTTTAATTATGTTTGTGCCTCAGCTGGGTTACTGACAAATTTTTATCTTACATTTAAATGATAGATATTATTAACACATAATTTCAAGCAAATTTTCTTTTCCCAGACAATCTAACATTATATTTACCTTTAATTGCTCTTTGGATCCTATTATTATTATTATTATTATTATTATTATTATTATTATTTTATTATTATTTACCATTCTAAACCAAGCCTTTTTGCTCAAGGTAACTTAATTAAAGAGTATCTGGGTACTACTGAATAATACATGCAGATTGACTGAAGTCAATTTCTTTATATTTTTACCTGACATTAAGAAATTTTGAAAAGGAGAATATGGACAAGTGAATCCCACAAACCTTACAGTCACTTGCAATGTAACTCTAGTATCTGTGAAATAGTACTCACTTAAGAAAGGCCTCTGGACTCTAAGGTAACAGGTCACTAAAAGATAAGATTTACTATTCTCTAATATTATTGTATTCTACGGGCTTTCTTTGACTCATTTATCACTGCCTGTTTAAAACATCTGCATTTGCCCTGTGCATTTATTATGTCTGGCGTTAGAAATTATATGTAATAGTGGTAGGAGTGTGCTACTGTTCACATTTTAGTTTAATGAAGATTGTGCTTCTCTTGTCTCA
>NW_006436811.1:3358576-3397375 GCF_000325575.1 Pteropus alecto | reverse complement strand
TGTTGGAGGCACTTAGAATATAGCAATGAATAAAATCAGTAAAAATCTGTGTCCTCGTAAAGTTTAATTCTGGTAGAGGGTGCAGAGAAGGGATAATAAATATAATACACAGCAAAGCACATATTATGTTAAAAAGTATTAATTGCTAAGTGAAAAGTAAAAGAGAAAAGGCATAGAAAATACTGATGAATGAAAATATTTATTACTCAAATTAAAACTGTAAAGTGGTACAAACAATGTTTAAGTAATGGAGTAAAGTTTTATTTGTTTTTTTTTATGTTTGCTTAACCAATTAAATATGTAGCTTCATTCTGATGGGTAAATCATTTAAAATGAGTTTTACTATACAAGGCAACAACAAAATCAGAATACATAAAGATTAATTAAAGCTTAACCGTGTTTTCCCCTCTTTCTGATTTGGATGGAAAGTAGTTGTGCATAGTAGAAAAGAGACATTTGTCAGGAAATGTGAGTATAATTTCTCATCTAGAACGGTTGTGCTTCTATAAGCAAATTATAATCTCTTGGATCCTCAGTTCCTTAGCGGGATGAAGGGATAGAATGAATTCTATTAAATATAATCTTATAAGATTCTCTATTGTGGGTTCTCCTTGTAATCAAAGTTTCTCTCCCTGGCCTCTAAATTTGGTCAACGAACCCCCTATAAGGGCACATGAATGCTGTCTGACTGTGACATGAAAGATCTACCATTTATCCCCAGGTATAGTTCGGCTGATCTGCCAGCTACAAGGGTGCCCTCTTCTCTTCTTTATGTATCTGAATTTCGTGACAAGAAAAACTTCTCTGAAATAGATCAGTTATTCAGGAAGTCTTTTCTCAATCTCTAGATGAACTCTCAAAGAACATTTGTAAAAGAGGAGTCACCCTTCCAAGTGTTAAGTGAAAACTAAAGTTAAAACCTCAAGAGATTTTTAAAGGCAAATTTCATGCACAGAGAAAGTTAACGAGGAAGATACTTTATTTTAAGTAAAAATAATTTCCAGTGCTCTCAAAACATGTGACATATTCAGCTGCCTACTCTGACTTCTCATAAGGCCTACTCATGGGTAAAGCTTGACAACTGGATTTAAGAATGCCATATTCGATTGCAGTTTCTGTGATTACATAGAGAACAATGAATAATATGTCGATTTAGCCTATTTTTAAGAATTCACAAGTAAATGGAAAGTTACCAAATTTATCTGTTTAAAAAGTTTGCATAGCAAATAATTTTATGGTTAAAATTAATATTATGTATCAAAGTATCAATTTCCATTTCTGTTTTCATTTCATATGCATTTACAATAGCTGTACTTAACTAAATAAAAAACAAAGCTATTACATCAAATACTGAATTCGTAAGGATATGTGACTATTTTAAGATTTATCAATAGGGTATTTCTTGAATGGATGTTATGATTTCACCTCTTTCAGAGTCTTGTGTTTTATATATATATTTTTTTACATATGAGAAATTAATTAGAAGAAAGAGGGTTTTTTTTCAAATTTTCTTATCTAAAACATTTATATTATCTCAGATAATCACATTGAACATGAAACAATGAAGTTGAGTAGTTGGCACTTACTATGTTCTTTCCCCCGTCCAGCCTTTATAATTTTTCTAAGTGATAATACAAGAAAAATAAAGGATGACAGTGATGACATTCATTTACTTATTTATTATTGTTTCATAGACTCTGTATCTATGAGTCCCACAGGCATTTTCTAGAACAGGATGCAGTGGTCAAAAACAAATAAAATCTTGATCGTATGGGGTAAATGGACAATCTTGATTGTTTACGCTGTAGTGGGGTAAATGGACATCATGTACAATTTAATAAGATCAGATAAATTATGGACATAATATTATTTTCAGTAAATAAACTGGTTAATATGGTAGGTTAAAAGGGAAAACAGTAAAATGGGTGATTTTGGAAGACTTCCATAAAGAAGTAACATTAGATTTATATCCCACATACAAGTGAAATCATATAGTTCTCAACCTTTTCTGTCTGATTCATTTCACTTAGCATGATAATCTCAAGATCCACCCATGTTGTCATGAATGGCGTTTTTTAAATCTTTTCTTATGGCTGAGTAATATTGTATATGTGCCACATCTTCTTTATCCAGTCATCTGTTGTAGGACACTTCAGTTGTTTCCATGTCTTGGCCACTGTGAATAATGCTGCAGTGAACATTGAGGTGCATATACCTTTATGAATAAATGTTTTCAAATTTTGGGGATAAATACCCATACGGTAATTCCATTTTTAATTTTTTGAGAAGCCTCCATACTGTTTTCCATAGTGGCTGTGTGTGTTGTGTGTGTTTGTGTGTGGTGTGTGTGTGTGTGTGTGTGTAATATTATATATTATGTTATATATATTATATTTTATATTAGTTTCAGGTGTAAAACATAGTGAATTTGACATTTGTATATCTTATATTGTGGTCACCCCACTAAGTCCAGTAACCATGTGTCATGGTACAGTTATCACAATATTATTGACTATATTCCCCTTCACTTCTTCACCCATCCCTCTATCCCCTCCCCTCTGGCAGCCATCAATTTGTAATTTTTAATGTGCAAACTAGAAGAAGACTGTTAGTTGTTTTTTTTCCAAAGAACATATACATGGTGATATTGCTGAAATGCCTGTACTTATTAGGACTGCTATTTCATTTTGGTTTTGTTTCATTCTCTTAAGAATAAGAGTAAATGGGCCTAATAGTTTCTACTTCAAACCAAAAAGTTAGCTTGTTAAAAGGAAAGCTACCTTAAAGCAGACACATAAATCATTATGTATCTTGTTAGTATGCTAGTGAATGTATGCAATTTTTACTAACCTTGACTTAAACTTGATTGTGTCCTAAGTAGGGCAAACCTTTTATTTTTATAACACAATTTACAAATAGCAAGTGAGCAACCATGCTTAGTATTTCAGTTCTACCTAAAATTCCATAATTTAAATGTAATAGACATTACCTATACATATATTATGATTAGACTTTTAACTTTCCTACTCAAAGAATTGCCCCCACCTATTTGCTCTGATGCATGAAAATGTTGGTCAATGAATTAGACAATTATTATATTAATGAAATCTACAGATTATATCTACTCTAGATATCATTGGGAACAAAACCTTGAAGAATAAGAAGGATGAAAGATAAATTAAGAACAAAAAGAGATTTACCAAAAGAAATTAATATTCATAGGATTAAAATAAGACATATTTCTGAATCATTGACAATGATGTTAGAAAGTGACCGATAGAACATTTGGTAGAAATGACACTAGACTATACAACTAAAGATCGTATTGATAGTAGTATATATATAGTGTCTATTGTATGTCAGAAACCCAGCTAATATTGTAGTATGCGTATTGTTATTCTCAAAAGGTTGCTATGAGGATTAATGGGTTAATATATTTACATAACAGGTATCGTTGTTAGTAACTGAGTCTTTTCCTGAATAAATAATACGTACAAAGCACTTTTAAAAATATCTGACACGTCATAAGCTCTTAATAGAAAGAAATTAGCTCCATGAGAGCAGTGTAGCTTAGTGGTTAAAATAAAGTTCCATAGTTAGTCTCTGGGCACTGTCACTTCCTCACTCTACGATTTGGGGCAAGTGGCTTTACCTTTGTTGCTTCACCTAAAAAATGGATATAAAAATGTTTTTAATTCATAAGTTTATTTTATTAGTAATATAATTTTAAATTATCTTTAAATAATTAAATATATTTTCTATTTTTTACAATAAATAGTAATCTTAATATATGTTAATTTGATTTAATTACATATTAAATTACATGTGAAAGTTGTTTATCCTTTTAAATTTTTTTATTGTGGTAAAATGTAACATAAAATGTACCATTTTAACCATTTTTAAATGTACAGCTCAGTGACATTAAGTATATTCACGTTGTTGTACAACCATTGCCACCATCCACGTCCAGAACTTTTTCCATCTTCCAAAACTGAAGCTTCACACCCATTAAACCATAACTCCCCAGTCCCCACTTCCCCCACCCCTGGCAACCACCATTCTGCTTTCTGTTTCTGTGAGTTCGACTGCTCTCGGTACCTCATAGAGTGGGAACATTTTTTAAAGCTTTTCTTAGTTATTAAGTCAATTTCGTGATTTGTGTCTACTTTACTAGTTTTAAAATAAGTATCCTCATGAGAGATAAGCTTTAAATGAAAATAAAAAGGGATAAATGGAGTCAAGCATCAAATCTATAAGTCACCTATCTTGGGCTCCTAGTGTCATTTAAACATTCACCCTCCCTCTTAATACATTTTGTTCTCTTTTATAATAGGTTCTTATCTAAATAGACATAATAAAAGCCTGATGCTGGATTTTGAGGATATAAGAGTTCCACCGAGATGTTAAAAATTTGATCACTTTGGTAACATTTCCAGTGCAAATGAGGCCAAAAAACTACCATGAACATATGAAAATTGAGAGAGGAAACCAATAAAGGCAAACACCATTGAACTGAAATCAGTTGACATCTTGCTCCTCTAGTTTTGCCAAATAATGCATTATTATTGGATAGTTCATTATTGTAAGAAATTTCTTTTTGGAAAGGTTATATATAATGTACCAGAGGAAACATAAGAACAGCAAAACTTATGGTAATCTCTTCTCAATTTGGATCTTAGTTTTAGACATACGTGCAAGATAAGATCCATAAAATATGAGTTTCTTTAAGAGATTAATCTTTTTATTCCCAAACTCACCCTCGAGCCTCTGGTAGATCAAGAAAAATTGACTGGGGAGACAGCCTTCTGAATATAGGAGCCAAAAGAACTGGGAATATTAGTTTTCTGCCTTGTCTAGATTCCATAATGTAGCTATTGCAGAGGCTGGATCCAGGGCCAGTAAATTTTTCTACTCAGGGAAGAAAGTAATTGTACCAATTCAAAGTAGCACTTTATTGAAAGTTTGCTGCTAAGCAACATAATATATGTGGATGAATGTTGCTAAGCAGCACACCTCATCTATTCCACTGCTGAGATGTTTTGTTAGAGCAATGAAAAAAATAGTCCAACATTAATCTCTCATAAAGCTTTTACATGTCTAATTAAGTTTACACAAAGCAGAATCATTTTGCGTATGAAACAGAGATATTAGAAAATGGGAGAAGTTCTACCACAGTTTTGAGTCTGATAAAATGCTGTTTGATTGATTCACCTCTGTAAATGTCAACTTAACAATCATGGAAAATCAACCACAATTGACAAAATGCAACCAAATGTATGGTAAATAGTTAGAATTGATATCTGTAATATACATAGACCTGGTATACACAGATAAGAAAATCTTTAAAATTTCACCAGGAAGGAAAAAAGCCATGACCAGACATAATAGAAAAAATGAAAAGACAAGCAGAGACTACAATCCTGTTTACCATATCTAGGCACATGTGAGTGTTACCAAGTTTCCGCCACAGTGCCTGTCCTCTGTTCATTCAGTCCTCTCTTCTGAGACATAGAGTCTACGTTCATCACCTCAGGCTGCCATAACAAAACACCTTAGACTGGGTGATTTAAACACAGAAGTTTATTTTTTCCTCATTTTGGAGTCTGGACATCCAAGACTGGAGTGCCAGTATGATCAGGTTCTAGTGAGGACTCGGGCTTGCAGATGGCAGCCTTCCGCTGTGTGCTCTTATCTCTCATGGCCTCTCTTCAGTGCCTACACGAGGAGAAACAGGCAAGAGGGAGGGAGGGAAGGAGTTGGGAGAGAGAGACAGGCAGGCAGGCAGGCAGACAGACACATACACATACACAGACACACACATACAGACAGACAGACAGGGGGTGGAGGGGGGATGTATCTTGTCCTCTTCTTATAAACTATAAAACTGCCAATCTTATCAGATTAGGATCCTATACTTGTGACCTCATTAACCTTAATTACCTTCTATAAAGTCTATCTCCAAATACAGTCACATTGGGGATTAGAACTTCAACATATAAATTTTATGGAGACACAGTTTAGTCCATAGAAAAATTAAAATGCTACCTGCCTATTTTGTATATCCTCTTAGATATCTTACAGACAAGAAAATTCAAAAGCATGGTGCCCCAAACTGAATTGTTTATAATATTTGATTCTTTGACCTTCTTTCTCTCCAACTCAATTCCCAATCAAAATCCCATCACCAAGTTAAGTAAATTTCAAAATAATTACTTTTTCACATTTCCCTATTCCATGTCTAGTTTTTTTTTTCTTTAATTAAATTTATTGGGGTGACTGGATAATAAAATAATAAAGGTTTCAAGTGTACAATTCAGTAACACATTATGTGTGTATTGCATTGTGTGTTCTTTTTTTAATCATTGTCTCCCATCGAGAATATTGCATGGCCTCCTACCTCCATCTCCATAGAACTCTATCTGGAGACATGCAGTGAGAATGGTCTTTCTAATATACAACTCTTATAATGGCCTTCCTCACTTTAAAAAATGATAAGTTTAATGAATTTTTATTGCTGTCAGAATGAAGTTTAAACCCTTTAGTTTACTATTTTAATTTTTTTATTTTTATATTATTTATCTCCTACTCATTTCTTCAGACTCATGTTGGACTACAACTCTTCACCTTCCAGTCTGTAGACTTTTTAAATAACTTTAAGTTCCTTATATCTTATTCTCATATGGTCACACTTTTGTAATTAGTAGTTTACAAATCTTGCTTCTCCACTGTCCAGACATTTTCCCACTCTCTCCTTTCTTTGGACGGTTGCTCAACTCTTAGGCTGGATACTCCTTCTTCTAGGAGGCATCAGTGACTCTCAGGGCTTCGGCTCTACTGCTCACATTATGTTTTCCAAACTAGCATCACCTAGATCCATAGCTCTTAACAAACTAGCTGTTAGTCGCTTCACAAGTTTCTTTCCTTATACTGTAAGCTTTGAGAGAGAAGGAATCAGTTAAGTCTCATTATCAATGTTGTCTTAATACTTATCACAATCTCAACTCATATATTTATGAAATAAAGACTTTAACCTCACAAATGGTCAAATATGCAATATGCAATAAAATAAAATAAAACACTAATATAAAATAAAACAGCACTTTTTTTTCCATAATGAAATATTTTCTACAATGTTATTGTTTAAAAGTGGCATCTTACACTACTGGTAATTAACTTTTCTAGAAAAAAATCAGTATGTTGCAGTAACTTTAAAGGTTTATCCTTATAGTACTTTCCTTCTGAGATTATCTTTTTAAGAAAGTAAACAAATACACATAAAATCTTGGAGAAAAGTTGTCTACTTTGTCATCATAACAACAAAAAAGAGAACAGCTTATAAATTAAATGAATATTGAAGAAAACAGTGATACATTTATAGAACAAAATGAATGGCTACAGAACACCCAGCAGCATCTTGCCCAAAAGATCCTACCACGACCTAAGATAGATTTTATACTTCACTATCCTTCCTTATTCCTCCCATTCATTTTCTAGACTTGCTTCCCTTTTTATCCCATCAATTCTGGTGCTACTTTTTCTCTACAAATAATATCAACTGTGCTTCAAATTTCTAGAACTTTCATTTGCAACAAAAACCCTGATCGATAATGTGGTTTTGATTATTTCAAACAGACGTACTCTAAAATAGGATGACATACAGGAAAATCCAATTGAACGCTTAACAGTGGTATATTATAAGTAATAAAAATTTCACTGAAAATATTTTCAACAACTTACTCAATTCATAGAAATACAATAGTAGTCAGAAACAATTTTTCAACACAGAAATGTACTTCAAGATGATCAAGTGAACTAAAACAAAACCTTTGCACAACGTGTAAGTTCTAGTAATTATGTACTAAAAATGTATGATATATGTACTCCACACTTTTTGTAAAATGATCTAAAATATTAGGCAATTCTAATTGGCATTATTTTTCTGATCTATTTAGTAACATTTGTTACTGAAAATTTGTTTTTTGTTGTTGGAAAGGCAATATAAAATATGCTATTACTTTGGTAGGTGCTGTAATTACTATATCATTACATATTTATAGGTATTTGGCCTCATAACAATAAAGTAGATATATTACAAATCTGAAAAAGAAAAAAAAAAGAAAATAAGATATGTACGTCAAGTCAAAGAAAATCAAAAGCTACCTCAAAGGAAGAAAGGGTTTTTTTATCATATTATTTTATTGTAAGCAGATGTCTGTTTAAATATAGGTTTTCCAATCCTCCTCTAAAGAGACATATTGCATGAATAATAAAATTCAAATTCTACAATGAATTTCAATCCAGTTAACATTTTATGAGGTTGTGTTATAATTTTATTCTTTCTTTTATCTAGTTAGCTTTATCATAGTTTACAGGCACTGTCAAAGTGTCAATTATCAGATGGCTGAATACAAGTGAGACATACGTCAGAGGATAGAAATTAGTTCATATATCTTAAATGAATTTGTGAAAATACATTAGAGAAGCATACAGAACTATAAATCTTATTATTGATTCACACATAATGTGATCATCTTATCCAATGAAGAATAAAGGAATGCACAATAATTAAAAAAATATTTAAACTCTATTAATAACACAAATCTGAGTGTTATAATAACCAAATCCCTTCTTTAATTTACAATAATATAAGCTTTTAAAATATTTCAAAAATTGCTATTTTCAGATGGAAATTTTCTTAAGATAACAGGTAATAACTTTGATTCATGATTCTATCTTTAAATATCTCAAAATAAGACAAAACAGTTTTTGGAAGCAGATGATTATTCTATAATTGTGAGTAAAATAATTAAAAATTTACTGGTAATTAAGAGAGGTTTGTGATACATCTGTTGAAGACCTGCTGCATGATAAACATTGTACTAAGCACTTTATTTCAATATTCTCTATAGTTAACCTGGAATTTTGTGATAGTTGTTAATACCCATTAAGAATGAAAAAACTGCCATACAAAGTTAAGTAATTTTTTTTTTAAAGTAAAGCAGAATTCAGCAATTTTTAGGGAATTTGAGTTCAGGTATGCCTGAGTTTAAAAGTCTCTATTTTATCCACTGTATAAAAATGTCTCACAGTGTAACTCTTACTAAAAAATTAAAAATGAATGATAAATTAAAATGAAACTTAATATGTCCTTTATATTTATCCTGAAACATGACTTAAGTATCATATTTCTCTCATTTTGAACCAGCTTCATTCAGTCATAGACAAAAGTTTATCATTAATATATATAAAGCGTTCCAGCTTACTAATGAGTTGTATGGTTTGTAGACTTCAGGGTCAAGTTAGCAAACCTTTACAAATGAAGGAAATAAGAAATAACATTTCTATCTTCGGCATTGCTACTTGAGAACTCAAAATTTCAAAAGCATTTATGAAGGGCTGCCCATATACATTGTTGTTTCTCACAGGACTCAGTTGTGAGATGTGCAAATATGATGAAAAATTCACTTCTGGTTTAAATAAGAAGAATGCCACAAAATACTACAAATTAGAAACATCAAAATGCCTTAGAGTCGAATCATTCATCTAAATTATAAATGTGAAATTTATAAATATATATACATATAGATTAAAATAATGATACATTTAATGTTTGCATACTAATACAAGATAAAATATGGACTTGTACACTGGGAGTTACTAACAACACAGTGTTGATTTATCAGAGTTATCTCCTACCCAAATTGAGAATTTCTCTTTACCTCCCAGGCAGTTTCTTCTTGAATATATTCACCTAAAGGCAAGTGCCACCTCAAAATTGTCATCTCCACTGTTGTATAACACTGTTTTAGAAAATTCTTTCTTATAATGAATGAACAAAATCTTCCTCTAAGTTTTATTATTTAATCTGTTTTGCCCCTCTAATATGCCCCAGAGTAAGTATGCAGCTACTTCTATGTGACACATATTTCTTCAAATATTTTTTCCTGTGGTAAAATATTCCACTTCACTGATTCTCCATGTAACATGATTGCTAGTTATCATAAGATTTTGTTCATCTTCCTGTAGATGTATCTTGAATGTCAAGTATACCATAAAATGGAAAGTCCAAACGGACAGAACATTTTAGATATTATCTGAGGAACACAAAGCATAGTTGGACCAATATCAAGTAGGTTCTTGAAATGCATTTGAAGATTTTACTTTGTTTCATTTTAATATCACTTGTACTATAGGACTGGTTTATGCAGAATATTTTTATCAAATTCCTCATTTTATCAATTATGTGCTACTCTTTCATATTGCATCCTATATGTAGTTTATATATATATGTCAAATTAAAGTCTGTATTTCTTTTAAATATCATTTCTGTCTTTGTCCTCAGATTTCAATAGTCTTTGGGATAGTCTGATTTTTACATGCAATTGATTTTACAACTGCAAGTTTGATAAGCATTTTCTGTAGGTCTTATCTAAGCAGCTGCTTAACAGGACAGTGCTGTAAATAAGATACTTGAAGAATGTACACTTAAAGTCTGTATCTATTTAAAAAAAAACAAAATTAGGTTTTAGTTCTCATTAAGAATAAAATGCAATGCCATGTAGAATAAATTTCTTTGTATCATGTATAAGGCAGATAAAAATTATTTATTGTGTATTTTTTATGTGTTGGCCCTGTGGTATTACCTCTGGTCTGAAAACTATCCAAGTTCCAAATAATTAACATTTTGAAATCTCTCTGTTTAAGTAATTTATTGAGAAAGTATGCCAATAATCAATAGTCATTGGTCTGTAATCACTGATTCAACATTTTGCTCTATTTCATTATTTTCTGTCTTTGACCACTTTATCTTCTGTTATTTTTCAGAATCTTCTTACTGTACTTTAACAATATCTAAACATTCTTTCATTTAATTAAAATTTAAAAACATATAAATTGATGTAAAACATCTGTTAAAAAACTACATTATCTTACTTGGAAAATATTTTTTCTCTAATTAATGAAATAGGTTTACTACTTTAAGATGAATCAGTTCAGTTGCTTGGATTGACTGTAGGCTGTCCCTTCCATAAAGGAAAACAATCCATATATATTTGTCTTTTTTCTTGTATTTACCATCTAACTTTGGTCATTTCATTGTCCATTAACTCTTTAATTAGCAGTTCAAATGAGGTAAAATAAAATGTAGTACAGGAAATTCCAAAGCTCTGACTACCTTGGAAAACTAATATAAAAGATCAACCAAAACCATTGAATTTTATCAATATGAAAAATTTACTTAGAAATTTTCCAGCTTGAAAGTATATTTTTTCCTTAAGATTAGAGACAATTTTCTCTAAATTATATGTATAATTATGTCAACCATGTATATATTTCTACTTAATTGGGTAATAAATAATACAGTATTTTTGGACACCAAGTAATGTAGATACTGCTTACCTTCCATTTTACTTTGTGCTTGATAGATCTTTACTACTAGTAGAAATATGAACATTAACCTTTGCTAAGGAGTGAATGTTTATTGGCTCCTAACAAGCAGTTTTTACCTGATTTGTAAAGATAACTAAATTCTTGCTTTTTGTCAGTATATATTGGTTAACAAAAGGTGATAGGAAAAAAATGTATTTTTTTGTTTGAAAAATTCAGAAGGTGCAGCTTAAATGAATGGATAATCTATTTTAAACATATTTATTTTATTTAGTTGTGCCATTATCCTTATTTAATACTGAGATAATTATATTTGTATTGCTATCAACTAAATCATGCAAAAAGCAAAGAATGTAGGTACACAGCTCTATACAATTGCTTTGAGATTTTGAGAGGGAGAAACTTTGTTAAAATCTTTCCAGCATTTCTCCAATAAAAATGAATATGGTACAAATATAACTTCATATTTCTTTCATTAAAATTATTATGGTATTATTATTATTATTATTATTATTATTATTAAAGTTATGCTTTGTGTGGTAGAAAAACATAGTATATTTAAGGACACAGTTACTCGTCTTGGCATAAGTTACACAGACAATAAATGCAGATATAAAATATACTGGATGAGAAGGTGGTTAAATCTCCGAGGCATGGAGCAGCTTAAATCTTTTCTTAGACTTAGAACCCTGTTGCAATTTCCAAATGTGAGATTTTTATCAATCAAACAGTATTCCATGTTTTCTTTTCCTACCTTCTAAAAAGACATGATGTTTAGCTTCATAGAAGAAAAAAGGAAATAAAATAAAGAAGAAAGCTAAGGAATGTGTTAGCTAAAAGAACAGAAAATTTGTAAATGCACTATAAACTGCTTTGAAAAAAAAAATGTTTCATATGTATTAAGGACTTTGCTTTTAGTAGTCTACTATTTAAAATGAACTATATGTGTCCTTTTAGGGCATAAGCTGTTTTATATACATCCATGTTTCAGTTAAGGAAATATTGAAAGTGAGTAATTGCAGTTGAATTTATTCATCCAAACTCATTGATTGTCAGCTGTTTGCTAGCTACTGGTGTGGGCACTGGGGGCATGGTGTGAACAACACAGACAAGGTTATTCCCCTTATGAATTATGGTTATCAAATAACAAATAACCAGAAATAATTACTGGTTTTGGTAATACAAATAACAATTTTTATGTACTCAAGTGTATAGTTAACTCATAACAGAGGCTGGCAGCTTATTTCACATGCATGACATGTAGGCATAGAAACTCAGATGGAAATGAATATAATATAATTGGAGGATGTTAGGACTACAAACCATACCTACTTAGTCTGTCTTTTAAATTGTAATAAATATATTTACTAGAGAATTTGATTTCTTGTCTAACCCTCAATAAAGTTTGTAGGCATATCCTTTAATTAAAATTCATAATCCAGACTATTTTTGTCCTTATCATTTGTATGGCAGGATTTCAGATGACACTTCTTATGAAACACTTTTAGATTTGATTCTATAAGCAAATCATTCTATCAAAGTCATATCTGAATAACTATAAAGATAAGGGACAGTTTAATATTTTAAACATGTAGACTGCTCTTTATAAGAGTTACTCATAACATTGTGCTTTTCCAGAGACACATGACAAGAGGTTAAATAAAATATAATTAACATGTTTTGAAATGCCAATATGTTAGAGAAAAATATATTCTACATTTTATATAATTATATCACATCATTATCTATATAATTAAATTATATAGACATTTTTTAATGAATCACTGAGAGGTGACACACCAATAAAAATATGGACAAAGTCAAGAATTTTACAGAAAAAGATATACAAAATGTTAAACATTTATAAAAGTAATTTCTCAAACTCATTAAATTTCAAAATGAAATTTAAAAAATAAATATGTTATAATAATAATATATTTTTCACTGATAAAGTTAATAAAGATAGAGAAGACCTTGTATTGCTAAGAATACAAGAAACTAGGCATGTTCATAAAACTATCAGTGGGTATATAAATTTGCATGCTGTGATAATTTGATACTATATTTTAAAAACAAAAGTTTTACCATACTTTGATACAATGTTTTCACTTCTATTTATTAATCCCAATAGAGTCACTCAAATTCGATGTAGATAATAGAGAAAAATTGAGAAATTGGAAGTGTACATTCCATCAAGAGATTTATGCTACTTTTACACTATAAAATATAGCTGTTAAAGATGATAAGTTAGATCTAAATATGCACAAGAGACAATTAAGAGGAAAAAGAAAATAGGGGAAAAAATGTTTGTGGTATAATTCTTTTTTACAAAAAAAGCAATATAAATTGGACACTCACATGCTGAAAAATATATGGAGGCATACTCACCAAATGAAGGTGTGATAAATTCCTCTCTTTGTAAAATAGGGTCCATGAGGGTAGGCATTTTAACTTTTACACTAGAATATCGCTGACCCCTAGAACATTTCTCAGAATATAAAAGGAACTCAGTAAATATTTAATAAAGGAATCAAAACTACTGTATAAACTCCAAAATTCAATATCTCCATCCATGACACATTTTTTATCATGTAACTTGCACCTTAAATTTTTCCCACTAGTAATTTTCTTAATCTTATTGAAACATCCAGGCCTTTTATTTATTACAGTTTTTCCCTTTCAGCTTTTTTTCCTTTTTTACCCAAAAATAATACTTATAGTTTATCATCCAAAGGATCAGTATTCTTCTTTTACCAATATATTTAACTAAGCTGTATTGCTTTCTATCACCCCATCAATTCAAAGGTCTCTGTTTTTTTAATTGACATTATGGAATGGCCTCACCACATAGTGCCAAGGGTTGTCCTAGAAATACCACATAAAATTTCATAAACAACTTCTTGTGTTAATTCATGGTCTTCAACATCAAATGTCCTCTCAAAGTACTCAGTGATCCCATTGCATATGTTCAGGCGACTCTCTCTGCCATTCCGAATAACAGCTCTTGTAAATTTTGTTTTCACCCTCACACTATTGACTGCTCTCCCTGCCTCCTCCCTCTGCTAATGAACTCCTTTTTGGCAGCACTGAGAAAAAGAAGGCAGTAGATCGACTCTCACCTCTTCTTGCTATAAAACATACTTTTTAAAGCTACCTTTTGCTTATTTCTTGGTTTATAATAGCAAAGGTTATTTAAAAGCTAATATCATCACCT
The DNA here is from genome assembly GCF_000325575.1 of Pteropus alecto. Taxonomy (NCBI): domain Eukaryota; kingdom Metazoa; phylum Chordata; class Mammalia; order Chiroptera; family Pteropodidae; genus Pteropus; species Pteropus alecto. The sequence goes on along the minus strand of NW_006436811.1, from coordinate 3,382,776 downwards.
ACCATTTTTTCAGAAGCATTTCTCGATAAATTTTGTCATCTTTTTCCATCCAAATTCAAATATGCTCAAATCTTTTCCATTTTAAAATATATACCTTTCTTCTTAAATTCTTCTTCACCATCAAATCTCTTCCCTTTCCTTCTCAACATCTTGTTTTTACTACCCTACAATTTATTCATTCCATAATATTTATTTTGATTTTTTACCTATATCAAGTCTATAAAAATATGCTAAAGTTATCAATCACCATATTATTCTTGAATACAGTGCTCATTTGTTGCTTTAGAATGTAGAAACTGTAGAACACTTTCTCTTATACCATTCTATTGCCTGCCCTCTTATAGCTCAAAATTTTCCTGATTTTCTGTTTCTTTTCAAATTATTCTTAAATGCGTATATAATTGTGCATTCTGGTTGGTTTTTTTTTTTTTGCATTCTGTTTTATAAATTGTTTCTAATCAGTCTAGACATTACACTGGGATTTCTCATATTTTATATATTAAATTCTAATCTGAAAATCACGAATATTTTATCTATTTGTCAACAAATTTACATGTCAAACTGACTACTGGGCTTCATTTCATATGGTTGCTTTAGACACTTCAAATTCACCATAGCTAAAACAGACCTTGTTTCCTTCACACTTAAACTCATCCTCCATCTCATATCCGCTATCCCAGTGATCTTGAGCGACCCAAGTCAGAAACCATGGAATTATTTCTGACCCCCTTATTTAACTACTGCCAGGAGCTCTTGGAATTTACCTTTTTCAAAAGCTAACAAACTAGTTTGTGACTACTTCATGGATACTAGCAGAAAATATGTGACTCCTGGATCAGAGACAAAGGACTTTATTACTCAAAACAAAAGAAGAAGCCAGAGCTTCTGGTTCATACCAGTTTTCCAAGACCCTTCAAATTTCATGAGGGCAATGTAGATCAGTCCAGATGGATACCTGCACACACTCAGTGGGTTGTGTGAGAACAGAGGAAAACTGAGTTTTATAGTGAGTGGTAAGCAAGGCTGCTCTTTGTCTGGGGGAGGGGAGCGGAGGGGGAGATATTATCTTATCCATAAAAGTTGATTTTTGCAAACACAGTCCTTTGGGCCCAAAGTGAAATAAGTTTCACAAGAACCACTACCCACATCCAGTCAATCACCAAATCCCATAGACCCAGCTCTTACATGTCTTTTAAATTGATCCATTGGTCTTAACCTTCACTGTTCCGTACGGGCAATGAACAGTATTTGCTAATTCAGTGTCTACCATGACTTTATAACACATAATTATGGTAAATAGTGAGAGTAGACTGTAACTAGTTCCTCATAAACATTTGCAATTAATTGTTAAATGGAAAGAAGGAAGGGATGAAGAAGGGAGATACTGAAGATGTGTCTCAAATTGTATTACGAGCTGTATAACTTGTCTGTATTTTCTTTAATGATTTGGGTGAAGAGCAAAACACATTTGTGTAATTTATGAATGATGCATATCCGTGAGTTAAGTATGCAGAAGTCAAAATAATTTTATTAGGCTGAGGAAATTTGTTAGAAATCAATGAGATAGAATTTAGCAGGAGTATTAGGATTCACCATTCAATGTCTGCATATCAGTTATCTAAAAAGATAAAAAATCTTAACAGTCTTTATATAAACTTACTTGAAAGTTTAATTTTACTTAATCACAAGAAAGATATGAAGAAAATGTGTTGAAATCGCATAATTATAAAAGTTAAAAATGAGAGATCAAAATAGAAGACAAATAGCAATAGTAACTTAGCTTGATTATAGCTGCAGATTGAAAATTCAGATAAACTGTGTTCTAGGGCTTTAAATTTTTAAATAAGTATCAGTGAATTAATTCAACTAATTAACAGCCTTGCTTTTCTAACTGGATTATGTCATTTTTTATGTTATTAAATTCAAATTCTCCTATCCATCATTGAATCCCTCATGTCTATTTTCACAGTGCTAAACTTTGCAAGAAATACTTCAACTGACCGCACATGACAGGTGAGTCAAAAATACTATTAACACGACTTCACAGACACTCCCAAAACACCGAGTTGTATGAAGTAAAATTCTGGATCTCTTGGAGTCAATATTACCTTATCTAGATGTATTTTGAGCTAATAAGTTGATGATAAAAGCATAATGCCTTAAGAATATTCTGAACTTTATAGCCATATCCCAACACCATTTTAGAGGAAAATGTAAGCTTCTGTAAAGTTATTTGGTATCTTAAGTAACCAATATTATTTGTCTTTGTGAAAACTGCGCTGCATTTATTCAAATAACACTGGTAAGATTACTGTAGCTGATTATTTGGTTTGGTGGTAACAGATGAAATGCACTACTTGCCTTAATAAAATCCTTTTATCTAAATTCTTACTGATCTATAGACAGATCTTTTGATATTAGATTTTATTACACTATTAGTTCCATTCATATTTTGCTTCAAAGTTAGCCCAACCCTGAAAATATTCTACTTGCCCTCCCACTTCTAGGCCTCCTGTTGGACTGTTTTAAACTTCTAAGGCTCTTTAACAAAGTAAAAACTTTAAAGCAGTTTAACTGTCTCTGAGGTCATGCTGAGAGTAGAGAAGGAATACATCACTTACTTTAAAATTCAACCTCTTGAGGAGAATGCTTAAGAATCTTTAAAAGAAACTTTAGCTTCTCTATTCCTGGACTAACTACCATATCTTATTTCAGAGAAGTCTAGCCATTTCAAAAAGGTAGGACTTCATTTGGAGCTCATGGACTTACTCTTTAAACAGCCAGATCGCTTATGTTTTTGAACTATAGAGTATTTCCACCTCCAGAGAGACGAAGTAACTCAAAGTGATATTATTCTTCCTTTGGAGGATATATGATTCTTTAGGAAACCGTGGCCAGTATCCATTATATTACAAATATATATGCAATATTCATAACAGGATGATAAGTATTATTAAATTCCAAATAATTTTAAAATCAGCACTGAGTGATTATAGTGAATATATCTTTTTATAGTCCTCTTTAATGTACAATAAGCTTTTATTTTACCTATACTGATATTCGTTAAAATAAATAATGCCTCAATGAAATAACTGAAATATGTGTTAGTATTGTATAAATTATAAACTACCAGAAATATAATTAATCTCAAAATTAGTGCTCAATTTCAAAATCCTTAACAAGGGCTAAATTTCTAGTTGAATTGTATAAGATAATTACAGAATATTATTCAGTAAAGTTATTTGGCATATATTTTTAGTATTATTTTTGAGAATCTATCCAAAAGTATGGTTTTAGATGTGTATGATTAATATATTATGACTATATATTATGACTGATTAATATAATTTATGACTGTATTGATGAGTTGTAAATTTTAGAAGTAGACTATTTTGTTCTATATTAAAATACTTATACATTACAAATAGTGCCATTTCAACATTAATTTCTCTCAGAAAAATTTTCAGAACTAGTGAAAAGTAGATGGATAATTTTGCATGGAAGGTGTGGCTAGAATTTTTAGAGAAGAAATTGGCAGATTATTTCAGAAGTATATATCATAGCCTTTTTATCAGTTACAAAAATTCTAAAATTCCACTAACGGTAACTATCAGTCCAATGTTTGTAAAATATAAAAAATCATTAGCAACACCAGATGTTTTGCTGCATATTATAGCTGTCAGACTCTGGGGTTACTACAAATATATTGTTACATTTATATCTGATACCAATATGTTTCCATCGCTGTTTACTTTTTTTATGAAAATATGACTACAATATAACTGACTGTGATTATTAAAACTGTATTTACTAATATACATCTTATCATTTTGGCTTGATTTTTCAAGAGTAAACTAATGAAAATAACAATCTAAAGTTTTGTTTAAGATGTGAAAAATACATAGATGACATTTAGCAATGTAGAATTTCCAAGATAACCTTTAAAAAATAAGTGCAATGAGGGTTTGGGCAGGTTTGCTTTAAAATATCACAAAATGCCATAGAGTTGCAACAATTAAAATCAGATAGTAAAAGAATAAAGAGGTTAAAGATCAAGTTATATATATCTCAAATCTTGATTCAGATATATTTAGGAATTCAACATATAATAAAAATATTTACTAAAGATAATATGGAAAATATGAATGAGGCAACAAATGGTTTAGAATAATTTTTTTTCTAATTTTTAATATTATACACCTAATTTTTAATATTACACTAGACACCAAAATTGATTTTTGTTGTGAAAAGATTAAACATTTAACACTAAAGAATAAAAAACACAAAAATTAACAAGTGAATACATATCTACTGAATGCCTACTTATATGCGAATCTTTGTTTACTTGTGAATGAGGAGAGGACTTGTAAGCTTCACAACAATAGAAGGAATCACAAAGAAAAAGTAAAAAAAATGACTTGAAAAGAATGAGAGTAAATAAAATGTGTTTTTAAGTTTTCAAACTAAGACATTTCAACAAATATGAAATACAGGACTTCAAAGGAATAGAAAGAAAAAAGAATTAATGGAATAGCCAATAATTATTTGTTGAATAAATGTATTTTAAAAAATACAAGGAAAAATACCCAAATATGATTGGGTCATTGGATTAGAAGTGATAACTTTTTGGATATCATCTCTAATTTTTAAAATCTTTAAAGTGATAATAAATTCTCTTTCATAATTTTACAAGAAGACTAATTTTTAAAGGCTGTTTTGAGATTATTTTTTTTAAATCAGTCCATATTCAAATTACAGTTCATACATTTCACACAAAATACTAAACAAATAATTGTTACTGAAGTCCAACATAACAAATAGCTATGCAGTTATCAGTGACTAAATGGAGTTAAATTCTTGCTTGCATATTTGAAAACTTGTGAAAGAATGAAAAACATATTGTAGATCACTTAGTGCAGTTTCCTCTGTTTATAAGAAAACTGACACCCAGTGTGAGATGAGGCAGTTTATCCAGGACCACACTATTAACAAGTGCTAGAGATGGGAGTGGAATGTAGGTCTCTAAACTCTCAGCTAATACTCCACCCAGCCCTATGAAAGCATTAGAATACTTTCAACTATGCATGGTAATTTGTGCTTTATGTCTATCAGTAATAGCTCAAATGCATTATTTTCAGCATAAAATCCTTTCAAAAAATAAATCGGAAAAATTTTTTGTTTTAAACTTATAAATTACTGATCAGGATCTGCACTAAGAAGGAATTCTCACCAGTATACTGCTGCTGTTTTGAAGTCGAAGTTGTACAGGACAATATGATAGTCCCCCCTTATCTGTGGTTTTGCTTTCTGTGGTTCCAGTTACCCTGCTATCCAAAAATGTTAAATGGAATATTCCAGAAATAAACAATTTATAAATTTTAAATTGCTTGCCATTCTGTGTAGTATGATGAAGTCTCAGGTCATCAGGACATGAATCATCCCTTTATCCATTGTAACCACGCTGTACGTGCTACTCTGCCTTGTAGTCACTTAGTAGCTTCCTCAGCTTTCAGATCAGCTGTTGCTCTATCACAGGGTTGTGTTCAAGTAACCTTTATTTTACTTAATAATGGCCTGCAAATGAAAGAGTCGTTTTGCTGGCAGTTTGGATATGCCAAAGAGAGGTCGTAAAGTACTTCTTTTAGGTGAAAAAATATGTATATATAGGAAAAAACAAAGTATATATAAGGATCAGTACTATCCACAGTTTCAGGCGTCTGTTGGGGGTCTTGGAACATATCCCTCGTAGATAAGGGGGACCTATTGTGACATTATAATCATACATAATTTTATTAAAGAAAGGAGATAAAAGCACCATAAACAAGCATTACAATCAGTAGTTTATTTTGAGATGCAAATGCCAGAAAACCAAAGGTTACTCAGTTTTAATTATTAGCCCAGATAAACCACGAGAGTTATAATTTCCTTCACAGCCTAGAAATATTTTTGTCTAGTCTTTGTAGTTTTATTCAAACCCTAGATTTTAATGTTATTATGTAAATTGTTACTTAAGATATTGGGTTAAAGTAAAATTCTCATATTGTGTATCCTGCATATGATTTTTAGGTTCTTGTATCAAATTTACCAATAGAGTATAAAATAGCTTTCTAATATGTAATCTAATTCCAGTATAAAATAGGCATTGAAAATTGCATTTTGAAAATACACATTTTTTAAAAAATGCCCTTAATCTATTAAACTGTTCAGGCAGAAGTATACTGAATAAAGTATTATAAAATATTATAAAGTTTTCTTCATTATGATTTAAAGCTAATGCTTTATAAGTGAGAGGTATAAAATCTCAGATATCATTTGTGGTTTATAAACACTGATTTATAAAATGAGATTCCATTATTTTTAACCTTCTCCTTAATCTGTTTTCTAAGACAAGATACGGCTGTAAACAGCTGTAATTAATTGGCTATGATAAAGTAGAAGTAGGCATGGAAAAGAAAAATATAACAAACTATACATAAAAAGAAGGAGGGTTGAATTTGTTCTTTCAATTATCTTAACAGGAGGTGTAAATTTTAATTTTGACAAATAAAAATAATAAACACAAATTCCAAAATTTTTATTGTCAGGCACAAAGTGACTTCAGTTGAACTCGTTCAGAGGTCTGAAAATGACCTTGGAGCAATTGAAACTCCTATTTAAATGTGTCTAGACAGAGAAAAGGAGCACTTAACTTCTGAGAGAAGGCTGCAATAGAGACAGCGGTGGAATATGAGCTATAATCACTACCCATCACCATCATGCTAGTCTCCTCTAACAGAGCCTTACATTTACAAAACACTTCTCTACATACCTTTGAATGGTTTTTATGCTCAATTTTGGTTATTATAACTGTATTCACACTATCAGTTTGAATGAATGTGATGAAGTGCCAAGCTAATATAGTACATTCTTTTAATGTAATGGAAAGTACTGACATTAAAAATTTATGCCATATACATGATATTTCATTTTCTTAAATTTTTTCACTAAAACACCTCTAAAGTCACAAAGGGTCCCTACTGTAATTTACTCCTAAGCAAATATTGTATTTCAGCCCTAACTCCCTTCAGGAATAAAACACCACCTTAGAGCATAAAGTTGGAAGTGGATAGAAGTTGGAAAAAGTCTTTTTCCTTAGACAGAGAATGAAAAGATACACCTCATGCCTGAGGTATAAAAGATTATGACACCTGGTTGTTGTTTTTTCTTTTGGTTTCCTCATATGTAAAACAAAGTGGGACAGAGGATCTCTACTGGCCTCCCACGAAATAAATCGATGCTCCCAGGCTTTTTATATATCTGCATAGTGTAATGCTTTTTATTACTCCCACAATAAAGAGAAAAAATCTTTCTGAATTGCAGTAACCAGAAGCTACGGATCTGCTGGCGTGTTATCATGCCCATTATCCAAGCATTAAAAATCACATAAATGAAGATTTCAGACACTTCCAATTTCTTTATATGAAAAGAATGATTTTCTTTTTCTTTTGGCTTTTAAGAGAAAACCACAATCAGCATTTGATTCTAATAAATTTAGTTCTTACCTGAGAAACTTTTTAAAAAATTATACTTTAATGGAGGGATTCTTTGAAATACTTCAATTTCTGTTGTTTATTCTAGTGTTTATAAGCAATTTAAATAACTTTTTGAACTGACTTATCAAGTGATGGATTTACTCTGACTTCATAGGTGCTACAGAGAATAAAAAATATGTTTTAATTGGATGGAAAAAGCTTCAGGTGATGCCCTTTTCATTCTGTCCTGTCTCTGAACCAGCCCAGTCCTGCTGTACAAGTTCTGAGAGCCCTGTGACTCCAACAACAAGCAGATTTCTACAGGACCCCGGGAGGGTGAGTCTCCAGTTCTTTCCATTCCATGTTTCCCCCATGCCTCAGTGTTGACTAAATAGGAGACAGTATAACCACATGGATACGTAATAATGGGCTCTTTTAACCATACTAGCTGATCCCAAGTGGAGAAGATCTGTGGGCCCAAAATGTCTCAAAAACTTTTGCCTGAACTTAAAAATGTGTACAAAATAATATATACATTTCCTGTTTCCTCTTTCATCTCTACCACATACTGACTCCTTTTCTCTCTGACATGGTAGTGGAGGCTTACAGTCTATCACCGGGACCCTTAGTGGTATAAAATTCTGTGTGCAGATCACGCCTGAACATTCACAGCTTCATATTAGCAGGCCATTATTTTATGAAGAGCAAGCTTAGCGTCTTAAGTGATCCTGATTCTTACCTACGTGTTTCTTCTTTAGAGATAACCTTAATGCTCATTAACTTTTTTCAAAACTGTATACAAAAAAATTAAGCTTCCAGAGCCTTACTTTCTTTTTATCTAACTGTTCATAACTGAGTATGAAACAGTTTTACTTTTTTACATAAATTACGATTTTCTTAAACTTTTTTATTTATTTGTTAAATATTATTTGTTCTTGAGCACACTGATCTATTTTTATCTCTTTTCCACCTACTAACTGAATTCCAAAAGTATAGTTTGTGTCTGCGGCCATGCCAACCTGAACAAGCCTGATCCCATTTGATCTCAGAAGCTAAGCAGGGTCAGGCCTGGTTAGTACTTGGATGGGAGTCCACCTAGGAAGTCCAGGTGCTGTTGGTGTAAAAAATAAAAAATAAAAATAAAAGATTGTAAGCTGACAAGGTCCTTGCAATCTGTGAGGTCAACCAAGGGTTGCCTTGCCTAAAAAAAAAAAAAAAAAGTATAGTTTGAAGTGGATGTTAAAGAATAAGTTTTTGTATTGTTAAAACCAAAGTAAGAAGAATACAGATAGTGGAATAGGCATGTTCAAAAGCAAAGAAGCTTGAGGAAAACTTCAAACGCTTAGAAACATTGAAGCATCATGACAGATAAGGCTACCTCTTCTAATGGCTAGTATAACTTAATATATGATCTAAAATACAAAAATTAATCAAATAACTGTAATGACATGCTTTTAAAAAACATCTCATTTAATAAAGGACATGGAACCATGTAATCAACATCAATCCCAGCTTGCACTGAATTATTCTTCTTGCCTAATATGTAAAAGTCATGACCTCATCACTTCAATTCTGAAAAAAAAATCACATTGTTATATTGATTAGTCTACAGGAGACTTACCTTCTTCACAATAAAATCACACTGCTTCAGATACAGAAAAATATACCCTTATGAAAGCCACAGGACAATCAATAGAAAACACCACTGAGTGTTTCATTGGCTGTTTGCCAATCTCTTAGAAGAAAAAAAAATGCTACTGATGTGCAGTGTGATATCAGTTTCCTCTCCTAAGGAATATGAGACGCTCTCCTCCAACCAACATTGACAGAAGACTCAGACATCTCACAATCTAACCTTATAATATACTCTCTCCTGGGGCATTAGGAGACTTTATCATATAAACATTTGAGAACAGAGAGTTAATGGTAAATAAAAAAAATCAAACTAGAAATATACTGAGTGCTGAAAAGAACAAGGGAAATTAAAAGTGAAATGACTAAATAATTTTTCATACAAAGTAGCTTCAGGACAAAAACACTAGATAACATAAGTTAGAAAATTTAAAGACTGAACAGAAATCTTATCTATTTCAGTTTGTTCAAAGTGCCGAGCTATGTACAAAGGGAGTAAATTATTGTTTTCCAAAAGCTCTGTAACAGCACACATAGACAAATGAGGCAAATTAAGCAAGAATATCCTGTGCATTCTGATTGATAGTTACTTGTCTTTTTGGTTTGGGGAATAGGATGGATAGACACATGCTAGCATAGCAGTCAAAAAACTCCATGCCATCTTGCCACTTACCTTTAAATCTTTAGAGATCCCAACTTGGTAAAGTGAAAATAAATATTCCATTTTATTTAATAAAACAAATATTTGATATGTTCCATCTTTACCATCCAATGATCATTCGAGAAATCATGTTTATTTAGTTTTATTTAAAAAAATAATTTTATTTAAACTTATTAGCATATAGGGTCTGATATTTTCTATATTCTAAAACCAAACATAGTGTGTTGTTAAACATTATATCTTACAGAGTACTTTGTTCTTAAGATGCAATGCACTACCTAGCCTTCTAAATGTTGATATTGAAAAAAATAAAGACGAAGGAAAAGAAAGGAAAAATGAAGGAAAAGAAAGAAGGAGAGAAAGGAAAGGAGGAAAAGAAGGATGGAGGGAAGAAGGACAGAAGAAAAGATGGACAGACTGTTGAGGTGTTTAGGAGGTCGGTTTTACCCACAAATTTTCCAGATAGCTTAGAACAAATACCCAGTCATTTAGTTTGTTACTTGCAACTCAGTGTGTTTTATAATATACCAAAGAACACCAGGACACAGTGTGATCCATTTCGACATGTATAATTCACATGTTATCTGGAGCCTTCCAGAAAAATTCACTCTGAGTGTGACTGGCTGTAACCCCATCCACCTACTGTGGTAGTTCAAAGACTTCCCAGCATTTCTCAGATTTCCTAAGACTGAATTCCCCTCAGCCATCTCCACTCTAGGCTTGCTTTCACTGAAACTGTTCAGTTTTCAGTTATTTCATTCCACGAGCATTGCCAATTATAAACCAAATAGAACAAGTCGTACAACTAAATGCCTTCAACAACTGGAAGACACATGAAAATATATCTGGGCAAGTTAGGAGGAGAAAAAAATAAGCTCACAATAAAATAAAGAGTATTAAAAATCTCTATTGTTGAAATATCTTTTGACTATGGCATCACCAGGGAATTTCCATCAGCTGCCTTTTTCCCATGCTCTGTCTCAACCTAATCTCTTTTAGGCTCCTCAGTCCATACTTTTCCATGTGCCACTCCTCACCCTCCTGTGTTGTTCCCAGGAGATAATCCTTTTTCCTCCTTCTTAATATAGTAGTTCACCCTTAAGGTCCTTGAAATGCTAGGTCTATTTTCTTTTAATATACAGAATTATCAAATTGCTCAACACAACAGTAAAATTCCATATAGCAAAGTTGGCAGTCTGAGCAGGTAGTTCTATTTTGCACTTATCGCATTTCCCCCTCAGGTACATTTAACATGTAAATGTAGCTTTTTGTAAGAGAAATGGAAAGAAGAGGTGAAGAAAGGTGAGGAAGAGGTGAATAAACATATAAATATGTTTATTATACTTTCCAGTGATAAAAACAGTAGATATATTATAGCCTCTAAAGTTTCGTCCTACTGTTTTTGTTTTTGTTTTTTCTCTAGCACTGTGATTCTCAGTTGGGGACAATTTTGTCCCCCACGAGATATTTGCAAATGTCCGGAATCATTTTCGGTGGTCGCAGTTGGGTGGGAGAATGCTACTGGCATTTCCGGAGGCCAGAGCTGTTGCCGAACATCTGAAAACGCACAGGACAGTTCCCCATGATAAAGAATTATCTGAACCGAAGTGGCATTAGTGCTGACACTGAGAAACCCTGTGTATTGCACTAGCAAGTGTCAAAATTTGAAGGGTTAGCTATGTATTTAAAATATATATATATATATGACACTGTAAAAAATTGAATTAAACTTGGTAAAATTTTGTCATGTAAAAATGATAAACGTATGATAACACTGCATTTCATAGACATCGATGGCTATACCTGCCAGTCCTTCGACCATATGTGAGCGACTGGCGTTTTAACCTCATCTCCCCCAACATTTCCCGCTCGTACCTCATACTGTAGTCCCTCTGTGGAATGTGAGGAACCTCAGTCTCATGCACCCTAATAAAAGGTGCCTTATTTCCTGGGGATCCCTCTAACTATACTTACTGTATACCAGGAAAATTTCTAAATGTTTTACATGATTGATTCGTTTAATTCCCACAATTCTACAAGTTAAACATTACACCCACTGATATACAGATGAAGAAATTAAATAACAGAGGATAAGTAATTTGAAAAAGGATATATAGCTAATAATTTGTAAACACAATTTACTCCAGATTCTCATGTATAACTATGGATTTAAGAGGGAAAGAATTAGCAATATGCAGACTACCCAGAACCAGCAAGATGCAGTATTAAGTGTATTGGAAATTACTGAGTGTGAAAAAAGTCCAGAACCAACTGAAAAAAATGTAGGAAGAATATATGAATTGCAAATAAACTTGTTTTTGTATATTGTATTGACTGTAGCAATCATTTGTATGCCTTACTGCATACTGAAATACCAAAATGTTTTTATAAATACATATAAATAAATGTTATATATTGTCATCACATAAATAAAGATTATGAATGGAAGAAATCATAAGATCTCTTACAAAGGAAATATAACCCTTATTTTGAGGAACGGCTAAATTACTTGTGATGTGCAATGGAATAAATCGTGTGTGCGTGCACACGCACGTGTGTGTTACTACATTCTGCAAGAATATGAAAGAAAGAGAAGACAAAAGAACTATGATGAAAGTAAAAACCGAGCTAAGATAATTTCTCTTCCTATCTTTCTGTAGAGGTTAATTGTACATTTTTCCAGGGGACCAAGCATAGAACTCAAATATGTCAGAGGCCATAGAACCGAGCTTGGCTTCGGCAGCAGATGAAATGGAATGTGCAACTAAATTTGATGTCACCTGAAGGCAGGGGTCATGTCATTTTGAATGCATTAAGAATCATTGATGTCTTCCTAAAACCTGACACAGTGCTTATCATTCCAAATAAACACAAGTAATGCAATAAAACTAAAAGGAGTTTGAGATTTAGAAATATGATTATCAGCTGCTCTGCTCCAGATTAGGTTGGAAAACAGGTGAATCTGTCATTCTCTAGTCTATATGACCAAGCAGAACAGATTCAACTTCTGTTTGTTTAGTCATCTGCTTCTGGAACTTTCTTCTGACATGCTACATGCAAGCACACACACATATAGAACATGTATATGTAATCAAATTATATCTAAATGTGAATGTTTAATATGCACACACACACATATATAAATAAACCTTCAGAACCTACCCCTACACATACATTTTTATGTATTTTAGTGGCTTTTGAGTGTCAGAAATATTTTATAGAGAATAAAGCAAAGTGTCAATAAAGGGTGATGATAAAACATTTCAGAGAGAATGATATATAAACAGGCTTGGTTAAATTATTATATGAATAACAGATATCAAAACTTAAAGTTCAAAGAGAAGAGAGGTAATCATTGGTAGAGAAACTTAAAAGGCAATAGGTTGATGATCAATTTCTCAATTTCTGATTTGTTATTTAGTATAATTGTTTTCCATCTTTGTTTTCTTCTTTTCATTGCACATTTAAAAGTAAAGTCTCTATTTTTTGCTCCTTTCTCACTCCTAATAATTGGTGGAAATTTTTTGGGAAAAAAAAAAAAACGCTAATTCCCACAGTCGAGAATCCTTACAGATTTCTTTTGCCTCCGCTTATGTCATGCTTCTTCCTGAGGCTCAACTGTGTATAGAGGGATCAATTACAGAAAAAAAGCTGGAATGACAGTCTAAGTCTTCTGTGGCTTGATTATATCTAAAATTTCTTAGTGAAGCCAGTGAGACACTCCCTCCAGGCATGGATCATTGTATCATGAGCATCTTTGGAAGAGAGAGAAAGACAGGAGGGAGGGAGAGAGAGGAGAAGGAGAAATGATACTGGTACTGAATGTAGGATTTGGAATTTCTATGAGGAGTGGACACTTGATAATTTTTAAATAGGTCACACATGTTCCTTTCTGCTTGACAGCATTGCTTAGAAAAAAAACAATATGAAGTGATATTCAACGTGACAATCAATGTTGAAATCATGCTCCCTTTTTAAGGGTACTACCTGGAAGAAAAGGAAAAAAAATATGTTCCTAGTGTTGTAACCAAATATAGATTAATCTTTCAGAGGTTTTAAGAAATTTCACTATATTCTAAAATAAGAGATATATTAATGAATAATTTACGTCTTAGATTTTTCAGTTGTTTTTGTTGTTCAAATATTATTTAATTCAGTTTTATTCATGTCTACATGTTTTATGAATTTTTGAAAACATTTTATATTGAGTATTATATAAAGCAAAGTCTAATAGGAAGTCATCTGAAGTCGTAGAAAGTAATTTTTAGTACTGAACCCTTTTAGTATTGACATTTTCTAAAAGTAAGATATGCGAAACATAAGCAAAAGCACAGAATATTATACACAGACATTAAAATAAATGGCTGAATTGATTATTATGAGCAAAAAACAAAAAAATAAAACTGCTAAAATCATAGGAAGTGGTTGATTTCTATTTTTTTTTTGCATCATAAGAAAGCTTTTAGCAAAGTACATGACTTTCTGAACCTGCCATAAACCTTATTCAGAAAATGGGAAACTACAGCTAGCAGTTTATGTCAGAATGAGAAAAAGAGAATGAAAAGCTCAAGCTGTTATGTATATTATATTTTTAGTGAAATAATTTGTTATGGCTTATTCTTTACCACAGCAGACACCTTATTCAGACAATGGCTAATGGATGTCAGAATTCTGGTGAGAGATTCAAAAACTCAAGTAACATGAAAATTGAATTCTGTTAGTTTATTAGACTATGAAATGATAAAAAAGTATTTTAAAAGGCTTATGAATGATTGAGGTTATCCAAACAGTGTCAGTCTATTAATGCTGCAAGTCTTCTATAACAAAAAGCTTTGGATCTATAATACCATATTTGATACCACCTGGGAGCTAAAATTTGCAGAAAGAATTACATCTAAAAATTCCAAATGAAATTGACTTAAGTGACTGAACCTAAAATGAACTTGAAATCTTTAGCTAACTGGATAATTTGTTCCACTTCCTTTCCTCCAATGCTCTAAAAAAATGCAATATTTTAAAATATATTAGACAGTCATTAAAGCTCAATTTAAAAACTGTTTTTACCACAACTAAGATGACAATCTAGAGGATTTAAATGGTCAGCCATTTGAGTATAAAAGATACAAGGAATCATTTTGTGTGTGTGTGTGTGTGTGTGTGTGTTTGTGTTTACCTTAGGTTTGAAATAAAATAATTGACCAGTGAAGACCAATTTAATCTAATAAGAGAGAAATAACTATAAACTATACAAAATTCATGTAAAATGTTAATATGTTAATAGAATAATTTGCTTAGTCCACTAATAAGTGTATAAAAAATGTTTACCTGTGCTCTTAGAATAACTTTGTTGGTTTAAAGATACCAAACTTACAGAAAAATTTATTGAAAGCAACTATCATATTAAAATACTTTTATTGGTAAATATTCATTCCTTTTTGGATCTGATTAATCATGGCATGTTAAGAACATTTGAATATCCTCCTCCAGCTATGGAATACTTACCAGAGGCTTAAAAGTATTAACAAGTCTTATCTTCTGTAAACTTTTCTTAATAGCATACTATTCTACATGTAGGAATGCCCTAAAAATACTGTAGGTACATTTTAAGACAAAATTAAAATTGTTCACACAAGTTCTAGCTTTGTCAGAATATTGTGTAAGAGCTAATCAGACAAATATTTGTCTCAAATTTTATGAGTGCTTGGATATAAAGCTTTACAGTTGGAATTAGCCCTTATGAGTAAATGTGCCTGTGTGGATAAGAGACAGCCAAGGCACAGGAAACAGACTCCATACCCAAAAACATGTGCCAAGCATGCCCTCTGGAAAAGCTATCATATGAAGTAATTTATTGAAGTAAAATCTAACTATGGTTTTACCCAAGGAACTGAAAATTAAAAGGAAAAACACTCAATTATATAAGCAGACATCTTGAAAACTTCACATTACTTATCACTGATCTTCTTATTCAAGGTTTTATTTCATCAAAACTTGAAAAAATAGATCATTCTTCTATACTTTTTACTGTATTTTCTTTCAAAAATACAATTATGTGCCTGTTCAAATACCACATTATCAGAAATTTCTCCCCTGAGCCCCTCAATTAAGTCACCCCCATTTCAGTCACATATTTTATTTTTAATAGCATACATCACATTTCAAAAAGATCTTATAAAACTGTTTTCTTATTTATTGTCTGTATTCATTCTCCCCCACATACAATGAGAGCAGCACCTTGTGGGTCTAGTTTACTCAAAATTCACATGCTTATTTTGAGACTACTTGTTTTTGCACAAAATGGAATTCAATTTTATATACCACATATGAGTGAAATCATATGGTTCTCAACACTTTCCTCTGATATAGTTCACTTAACATGACTGTCTCTAAATCTGTCCACATTGTCACAAATGGCAGTATTTCATTGCTTATGGCTGAGTAATATTGAACTTATTATATGTATAAAACTAAAAGCAACAAACAAACAAGTCAAACAAACTAAACTCATAGACACAGACAACAGTTTAGTGTTTACCAGAGGGAAAGGGAATGGCAAGGAGGTAGATAAAGGTAAAAGGGGTCAAATATATGGTGACAGAAGGAGATTTGACTGAGTAGTGGTGAAAGACAATTGCATTAGGTGGTGAGCACACAATGCAATGTACAGATGACATGTTATTGAATTTTACACTTGAAACCTATATAATTTTATTAACTAATATCATCCCAATAAATTTAACTTTAAAAAGAGAAAACTGGGACTCAATAAATAATAGTTGAATGAATGAATAAAGCCCAAAAAGATTTTGATTAATTAAACTTATTTCTATGTTAACAGTTTTAGAAAAGAGTATGTGAATTACTTTCTCCACAGTTCTTATATGCTAAGCCCCATAAGAATTATCTGTACTCCGTATATAGTGAGGTCATAATAAGGTACAAAGAAGTGTTATAAATGTTGAAAGTGGAGTCACAATTATTCTTCTTCATATACTCTGTCTAACAAGCATTTCTGCTACAACTCAAGTACAACAAAATTACTAAAAAAGTTTGCATTCTGCAAACTTATAATAAAAAATATCAGGGCTAATGAGTAAAATGTGTTCTGAACAGTTCACTGAAAATCTGTATGATTTTATAACCATAACAGTAACAGTAACAACAATTATCCTAAAAGAAATATTAGCATAGTTAAAATGTATTGTTTTTAATCAATACAAAAGTATTCAGTCAACATAACATTTAGACATTTAAAAATGTAAGTGGCTTTGATAAAGAATGTGCACCAATGAGTTATAGAAATCAAGGCACACATAGTATACAAGGAGGACAGATCTCCAGAATAAACATTCTAAGGTCCAAGGAAGACAGAGTTTCCAGAAATAACGAGGCATGAATGGCCTTTGTACAACCTTCTTCAGTATCTTCACCACTACTTGGTGGTGCAAAATATTAATGTGTGGAGACAACCAGTATGTGAATAAAAATTAAATCTACATCACCTTAAACATGTTCTTCGTTCACTGTTTATGTACAAGCTAATTGGCATTGTGGAAACAATCATTATAGCAGCATGTAATTTGTCTTTGAAAGCATATACATTAATATGTATTGGCTGATTTTCTCTCGAACGATGGTCTTGTGATAGAGACTAGTACATTTTTAGACATTAAATGGAGGAAATTTTGTTCCACCAAAGAGCAAAACATGAATTTCATTTGGTCGATGCTATGTCAATCATCATCATCAATCTCTTATATGCTCAGCCTTAGAAAAGACTTGCAGAATACTGAACTGAATGGAATTAAAAACTGTAGTTTTTAATGTTATGCTTAGGCTATCATGTTATTTTTCTATTAAAATCATAAGCAAATAAAAGTAATGAGATTTCTAGGATAATTTCATGTTTCATTTAGACATTTTATATTCACTTGTCGAGACATTAAAATAAAAATGATGTCATTGAAGCCTGGGCTTCAATGACAGTTACATGGTTAACTCTGGAAAGGAAAAATTCTTAGAAAAGATTGACATAATTTATTTTGGATTTTATAATACCAGGTTTTTAAAAACTTCTTTCTCTATTACTAGACTACAAACACTTCTGATTTCCATGAAATATTTATTTTTGCAGGCATTCTATTTGCCAGTCCCCCAGGATTTCTAACTCACTTTCACTCTGAATTTATAAATTAATTGCTCTAACTACTGAATGTATATCCGATGAGCAGGTCTAGGAATGTGTTTTCAGTTAAACATGAATGGTAGAAGAACAAACAAAAAGCAAAAACTTTTCATTCAATTTAAAATTAATAATGAACATAAACTCACTTAACTGACCAACATTATGTTAAAGTTCATTCTCATTTTTAACAAGCTTTGGATATTTTTATTTTGTATAAAATTATTTTTGTTTACTATGGAAAAATCTATGAAGTAATCTATTATTTATAATTTTTAATAATCTTAGAGTACTTTGTAATAAATGTTCCATACATCTGATGCAACACATGATTTAACAAATAAATGGGTGGGGAAAAATAGATTTACCATGTATCTATACAGCAAGTTTCTTTATGCATTTATTTCATGCCACAAACATGCTTTCATTTTCTCTTCCATTTTCAGACCCCTGGCTCTACCATATTTTAGTTTAGTTGGTAAACATTTATAATTGTAATATATAGCCAAATAGTTTTTCAAAGAAATATATGTATCTTCATATGCTTCTTTAATATGTTTGGAATTTCTTTTGCATGTCTAATTATATGTCAGTAGGTAGCACTGGTATCTGATGTTTTCTATACTGGAAATTTGTCCTACAAGACTTAATATAAAAGCAATAGTCATGGTACAGTCTGTAATTCTCTTCATGAAGAGCAATATATGGTTTAGAGATGGATAAAGGTAGAACATCTAGAAAAATTCAAGCTGTGAAACCAAAGAAGATATGAAAATCAACCAATTCTATACTTTTTCAAATTAAATAAGTAAATTTCAAGGAATTTTGGTGTAGTGGCCTTAGTAGTTCAACTTCTTTGAAAAAGACAAATTTTATTGATTAGCAGGCATAGTCAGGTGAAAAGCCAAAAACATTGATTTCATAAGAAATACTATGAAGAGTGAGCCACAACTGTAGTTGAAGTTTAGTCGATACAGATGAAGCAAATGTTTGGAAGTAAAAAGTCTCTTATGTGATGATAGAGGAGGAGCTAAAACTTTAATTCTTGTTATAAAAGTCTCCCTGAGATTATCTGGTTCTGTTTCTTAAATATATACCATATTCCTAAAGTGACAAAATATTTTAAATATATTTGTCATCCTCACATTTCTTTCAGCTAAATGTGTTGCTTACTCCCTATACCAAAAGGTAATTTGACCAAATGTGTAAATGAATTCTATTAGTGAATGGCAGACAAATAAACAAGGGATCATTTTACAGATTCATTTCATGAATATAGACTTTAGATCTCAATATTCTGATTCCAAACCTAGGCTTTACATCACATGACTATTAAAATTTGGATCAGGTACTTTATCTCCTTGAGCAGCCTGTGTTCTAATTACAACAATAATAACAGCAACAACAACAACAACAAAATGGTGATAATAATAATTACCACCTATGTTCATTTTGAGTATAAAATAGCTTGGTAGTAATAGTAACTCTTTTTAATGCTAATATTTTCAAGAAGTATATGTTTTAAATTGTTATAACAACTCTATAAGTAGGTACTATTACTTTCTCCAATGTGCAGATGTTGAAATTGATAAACAACTAATATTTGGAGAGGCAGGAAGTGAACATAGATGGTTAGCTTCAGAGTCTCTTGTTTCCCACCAGAGAACTAGTTTTATCAAAGGACCTTTCCTAGGCCTGGCAAGTGCTTAATGAATGTTGGTTCAAAAGATCAGGATAAGACAGAGGGATTCTAGGAAAATGGGAACATGGTAAACTGATGGTGTTTCCCTCTCCCTCCACTTCCACTTTCAATCCATGTTTCTTTCCTGACTCAGAGGACGCCAGGGGCCCTCAGGCAGCTTTATGCATGAAAAGACTGGGTTCTGAGGGATTTTATGCCAAAATAATTGGTATATATGTTCTATTCAGTGTGCTGAGCCAAGAGCTAAGCAAGAAAGTAGCAGATTCTGAGACAGGCTTTACCATCAGAGATCTATGCCTTCTCAGATTATATCAATTGTTGTCATTGTTATTATTCAATTTCAAGTTGTTTTTTGTGTTATTCATGGTTTTATTTTACTGAGTTTGTATTTATTTGCTCTGATTGTTACAGGCTGGAATTACTTAGGCCATTTGCAATTTTCCTTGTTGACCCGCTGAGGCTCACTCAGGTCCAGCGGATGTTGTTTGTAAAACGGATGGTGAAAGGCAAACTGTTTCTATATCTGTGCCAAAGAATGTTATCTGCCAGGCCCTTGTGAACCTTAAGAAACCTCTTTGATCTCTTGATCCCTGATGTTCAAATACCCATCCACCTTAACTGGGACAATTCAACTTCTGTCAATTTCTGGGACACAAAAAACAACTAGAAATAAATTGATG
This sequence comes from Pteropus alecto, assembly GCF_000325575.1. Lineage (NCBI taxonomy): Eukaryota > Metazoa > Chordata > Mammalia > Chiroptera > Pteropodidae > Pteropus > Pteropus alecto. The sequence continues at coordinate 3,362,408 of NW_006436811.1, read as the reverse complement.
AGATGATGATGATGATGATGATGATGATGATGATGATGATGATACCACTTTGGGAGATTTAAATTCTACATAAAATACGTCTGCAACTAAAGAATGTGATTTATCAACTCAATAATTCTGCTTATAAATGATGGAAGAGATAGACACTGTTGAATCCTACATAATCCTACCTAGGTTACCTAATGTGATACATATCTTAAAGAACTGACAAAAACATAAGGAGATGGAGATTCTAAAGAAAAAGATAAGGCAGATATAGAAGAGATAATCATTAAATATATTAAATAAGAAATTTATCCAGATCGAAGAATCGGCTAGTTAAAGAACTCAATAAGTTTAAAGAGATAAAGGATCAAAGACACACATCAGAGAAATTTTCTGAATTTTGTATAGAAAGAAAAAGTATAATAATTCAAGACAAAAAATACCTATAAAAAAAAGAGCACCAGATGGCATCAGATTGACATGCACAACATGACAAAATAGAAAACCATGAGATTGTTTATTCAGACAACAGGGAGAATTCTAGCCTCATCCAAAATATCATTCAATTGCCATAGGAAGAGAAAGTTATTTGAGGATATGAATAACTCAGAGAAGATGACATATAAGTACTCCACTAGAGGAAAATATCACTACATTTTACTGTCTGAATCTTGTTTGGATAGTGAGTGAGGCTTCATAATTCAAATCTGTTTGATTCTTGAGTTTCATATATTAGGTAGCCAGAGTTCCCTTTTTTGACTATTGTCCTAATCCCTGGTACCTGTGAATATGTTTAAATTTATGTGGTGAATGGGATTTTAAAGATCTTGAGTTGGAGAGATAATTTAGGATTATCTGAGTGAATCCAGTGTAATCACAAGAGTCCTTATAAATGGAAGAGGGAGGGAGGAGTGTCAGACAAAGAGATGTGGCAATGAAAACAGGTTGGAGTGATGAAATTGATGGCTTTGAAGATGGAAGAGATCACAAGTCAAAGAATGTGGGCAGCTTCTAGAAGCCAAAAAAGAATTCTCCCCTAGAGCCTCCAAAAGGAATGTAGCTTTGCCCACACCATGATTTTACTCCAGCGAGACTATTTTGAACCTCTCATCTATAAGATAATAAGTTTGTGTTGTTTTAAACCAGAACTATAAGATAATAAGTTTGTGTTGTTTAAAACCTTTGTGGTATTTTTTTTTATATAGTAGACATAAAAACTAATACCAGGAATATCTCAAAAAATGCATCCTAATCTTTTTAGTTGCTGAGTTCAAGAGAAGGCATTCACGTAACAAGGGATATCTGTACTCAAGTCACTCTCAAAACCAACTAATAAACCAGAGCAAATGTCTGGCTTCCAGGCAGTGAAGAGAAATGGAACTATTGGTGAACAAAATAGAGCTCTTCTCTCTTTCTCCTTCTCTTTCCCATCTCTCATGCACCCCTTCCCCATCTCTCTTTCTGCGTTATTTCTAACACACACACACACACACACACACACCCACACACACACACACACACACACACACGAAATAATAGAATAACTGAATATATGGACCATAAATGCCAAATGAGAAATCTTAACATGGAAAGCAAATATGAAATGAGGAATTCTAATACTGTAATTTTTTTAGTCAAAACTAAGAAGTCCTTACTGTAAGACACATTATTTTGTATAATTCTAGAAGAGAATAGATCTCTCCATTTGTAAAGAATACATATTACATACATGATCCAACAGTGTGATCTTACAGAAAGAAATCTGATCGCACATCTTTTTACTTTATAAATTTTACTTTTAAATTTAAGATTAATGTAGAAGAACTGAAATATGTTATTATGGCTTTGGTCTAGAAATAGCCAGAGATTGATGAAACTAAATAGGTAATTTAGGAATCAATTTCATTTTATATATGTATGTGTTTATTTAATAAATAAAAATGTAAAAGTTTATTTCAGTGGGAAAATAGTAAACCATTTATTTTTTTTAATTTTTAAATTAATTAATTATTTTTATGGTAACATTGGTTAATGAAATCCAATAAGTTCCAGTTGTACAGTTTAACAGTAAGGCACATATATGTTTACACTGTGTGTTCACCTCTCATAGTTAGATTTCTTTGTATCACCACATATTTGACCCCCTTAATCCCATCTACCTCCCCCTCTCCCCTCCCCACTGCCCTCTGGTAACCACTAGTCTATTGTCCATGTCCATGAGTCTCTGTTTGTTTGTCCTGTTCATTTGTTACTTTTAGGTTTATATCCCATATATAAGTGATATCATGTGATTTTTCAACTTTTTCTGTCTGGCTTATTTCGTTTAGCATGATATTCTCAAGGTCCATCCGTGTCAATAGCAAACTATTTAATAAATATATTGACTTATCCAGTTATCTATCTGAAAGAAGATAATATATGTCCACAATTCTGGTAAATAAAACTAAAAATATGTTAAAAAATACAAAAACATCCTACAAGAAAATCAGAGAGAGCTTTTACAACACTGGAGCAGAAAAGACCTTCTCAACCAAGACTAGGATCCCAGATACTATCAGAGAATATAATAGACATGTTAAAATATATAATATTTAAGTATTTGTATGGTAAAATATACCTTAAAAAATCATCAGAGAAATCATAAATCTTAGGAAAAAATATTTATGTTAGTAACAAGTTTGTTAAACATTTAATATATACAAAATCTACTAAAATGAACACTGAAAACAGAAATAGTTCAATATAATGCTGTGCAGCAAAGTATATGAATAAGAAATTTATAGGCATTGTCAATAAGCACAAGATAAGATGTTCAACTTTACCAGTATTTAAGATAATACTAATTAAACAAAATTCACAAAAATTCAAGAAAAAAGCATTATATTCTAATCCTGCCAAGAATTTGTATCAGTTGGTGGAAATAAATAAATAAATAAAACAATCTGACAATATGTATAAATATTCAAAACATATAGTCTTTGATCAAGCGATCCCTTTCGATGAATCAGTGCCTAGAAATAAACACATATACTTATTTATATGGTCATGTTTATATACATATTTATTACAATATTGTTTATAATGGAAAAAAACCCTAAAAATAAAATATATATCCAAAAAAGGTAATGCCTGAGTAATAGTATGTCAAATCACATAAAATCAAATATTATATTGAATGATAATTTATTGTTTAATAATATTAGATATAGTCATTTAAGACAATGGATTAGAGTTCTACCAGCCAAGCTGGGAGAATTTTCACTAAGTTGTTGAATGAGAATATCTATTTATGTATACAAGTGTATGTGTATATGTACCAATAAAGATATTCTAGATCATTGACATGGATTATGTTGGGGTGGGCCTGGGAGAGGTCTGGGTAGAGGGATGTAAGTGGTAGAAGTTGAAAAAGATAGGACGGCCTAGAGTCTTGCTTATCTTCCCAACATTTCATCTCCCAATCTGGTGGCTAGAATGGCTGAAGACTAACTTTCTCACCAACCCTTATGACTAAGGTAGAGGGACATGACCCAATCTCAGACAATAGGTGAAAAGGAAGTTTAAGATAGCATATCTTGAAAGTATTTTCTTCTTTATTAATAAGAGATTCACAGAAGGAAGTGCTCATCTTTTTTTCAGGATTTTAGTATTTATTGATATGACACCAGAAACTACTATGTCTGTGTTGAAATCAGTAGAGGAGAAAGTGACATCCCTGGTAAAATAAGGAGATCAGAGGAGGAGAATGGAGAGAAAATGTCAATTAAACAGTGAGTTAACTGTGGAACTTGCCCTATCTCTTGTCTCCTTGTTGTGTGAGGTGATAAAGCTTATTATTTAAATCCCT
>NW_006436811.1:3317788-3358352 GCF_000325575.1 Pteropus alecto | reverse complement strand
GATAATATTTAGACACTTTTTAAAACATATAGATATGTATGTATATATAATACAAAATCGAAATGCTATTATTTTATCACTGTTTAATATAACTAGAGTACTAAAATAGTTAATATCAATAGCAGGATAAATTGGGAACTAATTTCAAATAGTATATTTAGTTTTAAATTTTCTAAATGATCACCTCAAAATGATCATTTAGAATGCTCATTTAAGTGATTATCTAAAAATAATCATTTAAAAGTTGATCACTTTTTTAATCTCAAATGTTTTTACTCCCTTTGTCAAATGCTAGAGAGAACTATATTTCTCAAGCTCCCTTGCTCTCTGGTTTCCAGGTAGTTTGAGTCATTAGGTTTTACTGGTGGAACATTTGTGGGTAGGAAAAAGGGGATAAACCAGAGTATTCTCCTTTCCATCTTTCCTTCTTGTGGTCTTGCAAGTAGTGAATGCATTTCCTCCATGGATCTAGTTCCTATTCGCTAGCCCCCATCCAACACTTGGCTGTGGATTCTGGGCTATGGGAAAACCACTTTTTGCTGTTGCACCTAACCCATTGGGTGATATCATTGACTGCACCTTTTATTTTATTTTTTAAATAAATTTATTTATTTAAATTAGTTTCAAGTATATAGTACATTGGTTAGACATCTATATCATCCTTAAAACGATTCTCCCAATTGCTCCCTCCCTCTCCTGGCCCTCTGCTTAGCCATCATATTAATGCTAACTGCATTCCCTATGCCGTGCTCCGCATCCTCGTGACCATCTATCAACTACTTCTTTAATCCTTCACCCCATTCTCACAACCCCCCAAAGCATTCCCCTCTGTCTGTCACCAAATTGTCCACATATTTGAGAGTCTGTTTTTGATTAGTTTTGTTCTTTTTGTTCCTTAGAATCCACATATAAATGAAATCATATGGTATTTATCTTTCTTTGTCTGACTTATTTCACTCAGCATAATAATCTCTAGGATTTCATTTTTTTAATGGCTAATAATATTCCATTTTATATATGAACCATAATTTCTTTATTCAATCATCTGTTGATGGGCATTTAGGTTGCTTCCATAACTTGGCTATTGTAAATTGGACTGCACTGCTTATTTTAAAATTTCAATGCTCAGACCATATTGAGACTACTTGCATCAGAATTTCTGGGGCAAAAATAGAGGCATTATGTTTTAAATTGCCTCCAAGATTGAGACCTAATTCTCTAACTCTAGAGGTAGTCACAATATTCTAATTCCTTACCAACACCTGTGTAGCTTCTCAACTCTTATTTGCATAGTCTAGATTAGTTAGTTCTCTGGCTATACCTGACTTATTACTATTATTACTATTCTGCTAGAATTAATAATGAATTAATTAAGGTACAGCAGGGCGACTATATTTAATAATATTGTATTGTATATTTGAAAGTTTCTAAAGTTCTCATCACAAGAAAAGAAATTATAACTGTGTGCTGATGATGTTAACTAGACTTCTTGTGGTATTTTTCAATATATATAAATAACAAATTGTTATTTGTATACCTGAAACTAATATAATGTTATTTTTCAATTATATCTTAATTAAAAATAAATGAAATAAATAATAATAATTAATATAAGACAACTAGATGACTGGATACCCAACAATTTTCACATTTCTGAATACTAGAATGCATCAAAATAGGCAGAGAAAAGATTGCAGCGGCAAGCCTGGGATGGTCAGGCAGTGTCTCGATGCGATTCAAGCATGTTCATCTCTTGCGTTCTCAAAGGCAATGTAGGAAATGATCAAATAGAATAACTGAAACTGCATATAACAAAAACTGATAACCTCAGGAATTCATCTCATCAGTTCACCATTTTCTATTTATTTTTAACTGAATTTATAAAAATGCACATTTTCTTTTGGTTTAAGTATAAAGCATTAGGTACAGAGAAATTCTAAAAATTAAGAATTTAAAATAAAATAATCTCAGTAGAACTTCATTCCTTTTGCCAAAACTTTCCTAAAATTTTCTATTTTCTAATGATAAATATTGCTCATATAAATGGTAATTCAAAAATCACCTTTTTCTCTTACTATGGAAATAAAACTTATCAATATAAATGATTCTTTAAAATAATAGCTGTCAAATTATTTATGTTAAAAATCATCAAAGTTATTAATCAACAATCTTTATATAACATAGATTTAGTCTTTTTGAAAAAACACTATTTCTAAACCTGTGTCTAATCAACAAGTTTATTAAAGCAATTACTTTTGGTTACAATTACTTTTGGTTAAACTGATTAGTCATGATTTATTTTTATGCACTTTTTTTATGTTTTATGTAATGCTTATCCTTGATAATCATTCCATCACTGCCATCACTAAAAACAGGCTATTGCAATACTAAGCAATTTCACCAAGGTTTATTTTGTTTTATATTTTTCTAAGCATTTCTTAACATGGTATAGAGCAGGTAGATATTATTACATTACCATTTTTAAGATGCAAAAATTAAAACACAAGCGTGTCACCTAAAAGCCTGATCTCAGAGGAAAAGCTTTCATTTTTTTTTTTTATCACTGAGTATAATGCTAGCTGTGGGTTTGTCATATATGATCTTTGATATGTTGAGGTACTTTCCTTCTATACCCATTTTATTGAGTTTTTAATCATATATAGATGTTGAATCTTGTCAAATGCTTTTTCTTCATCTATTAAGATGACCATATGATTTTTATCCTTTGTATAGTTACTGTGGTACATCATGCTGATTCATTTATGGATGTTACATCCCTGGACTGAATCCCACTTGATCAGGGTATATGTTCCTTTTAATGTTTGTTGTATTTGGTTTGCTGATATTTTGTTGGAAATTTTTACATCTATATTTATCAGAGATATTGGTTTGTAATTTTCTTTTTTTGCAGTGTCCTTGTGTGGTTTTACTGCCGGGGTAATTTTGGCCTCATAAAATGAATTAGGAAGTATTTCCTTCTCTAATTTTTGGAAGAGATGGAGAAGGTATTAAATCTCTAAATATTTGGTAGAATTCACTAGTGAAGTCATCTGATCTTGGAATTTTGTTTTTTGGAAATTGTTTCAATCTCCTAACTAATGATCACTCTATTCAGATTTTTTATTTCTTCATGATTCACTCTAGATAAGTTGGATGATTCTAAGAATTTATCCATTTTCTTAAGGTCTCCTAATTTGTGGCATACAGATGTTGATACAAGTCTCTCATAACCCATTGTATTTCTGTGGTATCTGTTGTAACTTCCCCTCTTTTGGTTCTGATTTTAGTATTTTTAGCATTCTCTCTCTCTTTTTTTTTAATGAGTCTACCTTAAGATTTGTCCATTTTGTTTATATTCTCAGAGAACCAGCTCTTAGTTTTGTTGATCTTTTTATTTTTAGTCTCTATTTCATTTGTTTCTGCTCTGATTTTTATTACTTCCGTCCTTCTACTGACCGGGTTTTGTTCTTTTTCTGGTTATTTTAGGTATAAGATTAGATTAGAATACTTTTTGACCCTAGTATACCTGTTGCTTGGAGTGTGATATGTATGTTATGTTATAAAGCCACTCTGGGATTATTTTGACTGTGAGGTGTGTTCTCTGATAAACTACTAGAGAACCGAACTGCCATGTCTGAACAACTTCCTGAACAAGACTAATGGTATTTGAAGCAGTAGCTATTTTTACCATGAAATCAATGCCTTAATCTGAATATGATTTTACTGCTGAAGTGATAGATGATTATTCTCTACACATAACAGTGTGATGGGAAAGGAAAGAAAAGAAAGAAACAAGTTGTTTTACCCTACCTCTATCACAGTATTGCACGTTCTGCTTTGAATTTTACTGCCTCAGGTTGTATGGTAATTGCTACAGGAACACCTCAGGTCCATTCCTATGCTAAGGCAGATTCTCTCCTCTATGCCTGTTATATCTAGGCATTGGTTACCCTGGTATGCGAAACATGAAAGAGAGGCAAACTCGCTTTTGATAACATCAATAGCAATGCTGCAGTCTGAATTTTCTTTGGAGATTTGTTGGAATTCACATGTGAATATACAATTTTAATTTTGTTAGAAATCCCAGTCAATCTGAACCTGCAAGATTTGCTCCATAAATGTCTCAGTTCAGTAATGCCAAGGGCTAGTTATGGAGATTTCCTGATGTCATTATACCACAGTACCTTAGAGGAATTTTTAGCCAGAGATGAGAAGTAACTGTCTTGCCAGACCTCAGATTAATTTACTGGTTCTTTTATAGTACAATGGTAAACGAGTGTGAATTTCAAGAGATCATCAGATTTTTTTCTTAGAAAAATACCTTTGTATTCTAAAGATAATAATAATTAGCCATTACCCACTGCTTGTGAGATTTCTCATTTTTAACTAGTCGAAGCAAAATTGGAAGCTCTTCCTTATTTTAGAACAACGATGTGTAAGTACAATTTAGAAATAGAATTTCATCCACAATCAAGCTTATTGAAAATGGCATTGTCACTGCTGCTTTTTTCCCCCTCCAAAGTGACCTATCTTATACCATATGCATGATTGACAGTGAAGATGTTGAATTGTACGTTTTATCTCCTGTTTTGGAATATTGATGTGACTTTCTCCACCTGCTAACAGAAATACTACAAAGTAGAAACACGCAAAATTGTCAAGATAAATTACAACATAAAAAATATGAAGAAGCTTACAGGTTTGTTATTCCCTTATTATAATTATAAAATAATTTATTGCATGGGAATGAAACAACCTCAGCCTTACTAGACCATGCTTTCAGGGTAAAGGTCTATTAATCTCATATGTTCGGATGATGGAAGGATTTTTCAAATGGCCAATGTCTAAGGAGCCTCCTTGACCTGACATGCCAGGGTTATTCTGTTATCCAGGCACCTCGTTTTATCTTTAATGTGTTTCCCCAACACTTTCAGATCAAAATTCTATTTTATAAAGACTGAAACTCTTGGAAAATGTCAGAGAAATGCCTTATGAATATTTACATATGATAAACTTAGTTGTCCATATTTGGCTCTTTCATCATATGCCTCTGTCCCAAGCTGGCCTTTATTCTCTCACGCCTAACCAAAATAACTCAGGGACAATCGTGCAGTGCTTCCTTTAAACCTGATAGCTGTAAGATGCAGCACGCTGTGGCACAGCGTGTTCCAAACGTGTCCTTGGAAGCCTTGAGACCCAGTGAACTGATTCAAGGGTTCTAACACACTGATTTGTAATATTAACATTTGGTAGTGTGGTAATTAAAACGCTTAAATGTGCCGTCAAATTTTAACACATTGGAGACCACTGATGTGTTAACTTAAACTGCAAGGTTAATTTGCTTTTGTGCATTCCTTGATGAAGTTACTCCTGCCATCTCTAGAAATACATTCAAAGGTCTTATAATATGTACTGATTAGTAAAGTTGAAGCTCTGCCGTAATCTCTTAATGTCTTTAATTCCTGTGTGAGCATTTCAACACCTTTAAAATTAACCAGCATTCCTTCATTAAAGTATTCACCTAATGTACCCAATTAAATAGTAAATAAAGCTAAGAGACATAAGCTTATTTCTTACTAGCTTCAATTAGTAATGGTCAGTTATACAAGGGTTACCAAATACAAACAAGGTCACTTTTAATGCATAAAAATTATATGAGCAGTTTTAGCTCTAGTAAAAAGAAAGCTGGAAAAACTGGAAGTGGGAGGCTTTGATATACCTCTTGTGTCACTGTTTTTGTAGGTTTGGGAAGTCACTTTTCTAGAATAGCACAGAAATAAGAGACATAGTCTGGCTTTGCTATTTAACTATTAAAGATCCGAAGTTATTTGTAGCTGTTTCAGGATCAGACTATTCATTCAGCATGAGGCAACATTATAAAATATTGTTTTTTTCTATTAAATTGAATTACAAGAATATAACTTTTATTCTTTTGTTTGAATGATCCCCAAATTTCTTTAGGTAGATTTAATCAAATTTTGACTTCAAGTTTCCCAGTAAAGCCCAAAGTTTTCATAGCTGACAGATGGATAGATTAAGGAAGACCTCAGAGTATAAGATGGGAGGCGATTTATCGGAGAGAGAAAAAGATATGATTGTAGCTACAGTTATCAAGGAGGTTGATTTTTTTTTTTTTTTTTTTTTGGCAATTCTTCCATACCTCCTTGCCTGACTTAAGATAAAGAAATTATGATTTAATAAAGTACTAATTTTGGAGAAGATTACATAATATTGTGTTAATGGACCATCAAATTCTTGATAAAACTATTGTGCATCTTTGAGGCAGGCATTTGATGCAACCATCCAGTGTGGACACTAAGTATCCTCTCAAAAAATCCCCTTCTCATGTTCTCTTTCTCCATTATTTATCAAGGGTGCCTGTGAGTTTTGAACATGATTTTAGATATTTACTGTGACTCTCCAGAAGGTTGTCTATATTAGAACTATTTTGACATCTGATATCTAGTAATTTAACATTTCAGTAGAAGCCTTGAGGTTGACATCTTGTTACAAATAAAAATGTATTTAGTAAGATGAATCACCTATTATTTCTTACTTTGTTCCTGCTCAATTCTCTTAAACTGGAACTTGTTTTCTAGAGCCATCTGTGCTGTTATTTTTTTCCCCAAAATTCTCTAAATAGAATTCCAAATTTTTATTCTTATGGAATGAAGGGTGACTTACCTATTTGGAGAATTGGGGGGGAAAATAACAGTACAGAAGCTTCAACTAATTTCTTTCTCTGTTTTGTGTATGTCTTTTCAAAGAGTGTGATAGCATTCCCAGATCTCGTTCCATTTTTGAAGATATGTGGCCAAACCCTATGCATTCTACAAGAAGATCTGGAGACCAAACCTCCATCCCTCCCCATATGAGAAGTGTGTTTGAGGCCCCAGATTCGGTATATTTTGTGTTGCAGTCTCAAGCATTCCATTAGGTGTAACATTTAAGGATCAAGATTTGAGAGGAAATATTAAGGGTCTTGGCTGTGTCATTATAGCTATGCTGGGTTCTTCAATCTATTCTTACAGGAATAATCTTTAAATCGCTATTTGCCATTTTGCTTCTTTTTTGTCTGTACTCAAAGCGTTGTGAGTCATTTTGTTTTCCTAATTCAACATAAGTGATTTTGTAAGTAATAGGAACTCAATTAAAACCAGCTTTTACTTTCATTATTCCAAGCCATAGGTTCTGAATTTAAAATTTAAAATACCCTAGAATTTGCAATTAGCAAAAGGAAAATATCATTCAAGGTAAATATAAAATCCTTTCTTCCTTTACCTCTTCTCTCCCTTTTCTCCTTTGTTTTTTTAGCCTATTTTAAAAGTAATATCACAAGTTTTTTTTTTTTTTTTAAGTTTTCTAGACTATGTAGATACTGACTAGCTTTTACCTTAAACTTCTAAAATTGCCAAAGGCTAAAATTTAAATATTACAACTGAATATGTTATATAGGTCTATAAATATATATGTATATGTATTGTGTATAATCATAATTATTATGAAAGAGAAAGAATCCTTATTTATACTTTATATATATATATAGACACAGTGTGACTCTGAAACAGATTGATGTCATATGTTTCTGATGGACATGAATTTTATTATTTTACTGCTACACATTTTATGTCATAATTTGTGGCCTTTTATCCAGTTGGGCACATTACAAAATGCTTTTTCCAAAGAAATAATTTTTTAATAAATTTAAAATTAAAGATAGATAAATACTAGGGTTTTGGAAATTTGACACTACATTCTTATTAATGGTTGACCTTTGTCTTTCTCTGGAATAAAATGGATCTAATAATTTCTAAATCTCTAAATCTAGTCACTGCAGAAAAAATATACACTGGTTCAATCAATATTTTATGCCAATAGGACTAACAGTGACATTAACTTTTACTTAACAAAAATAAAAATAATTAATGATTTGAGTGGGAATAACATCTGAACTACTTTATTCACAGCTGGCATCTCCCTTTTGAGATGCTTTATATGAGGTACAAATTAGTAGTTAGAAAATAGTCATGGGGATACAAAGTGCAGCTTAGGGCTTATAGTCAATAATATGGTAATAACTATATATAGCGTCAGGTGGGTACAAGATTTATCATGGGGATCACTTTATAAGTTAAAAATAAATGTCTAACCACTATGCTATACGCCTAAAATTAATATAATATTGAATGCCAACCGTAATTGAAAGTAAATTAACAAAACAGAAAAACAAAGTTAAAATGCCTTTAATACTTTTTAGAACAATGTAAAGATACACACATATATTAAAATTGCACTTATTTCCACAGAAAAAAATGACTACAATAGGCATCAAAAGAATGCCTGTAACAGCAATTTTATATCACACAAGGAAGACCCTTCAAAGAATAATATAATAAAAAGCATCAGTATCATATGTCCCAGTTTTGAAATTTCAAGTTGGTCTCTTAAGGTTTATAAAAGAGTATCTCTCACTATCACTTGAACATTTTTCGAAAGTGGGGCAAGAGTTGCATAATTAAATAACAAAACAAAAATACATTGAATCGTGTCATCTCAGAGCTGAAGTTTTTTGTAAACTACCTTGTGTTACCTCCTTATTTAACACTAGCAACATATTTAGTGTTGTGGCTTGACTCAAGGCAAAAAGCCAGGCTTTCTGACTAGAGACTATGTTCTCCACTCTTTGATTCTTACAAAAAGTCAGCAAATATCATGAGGAACTGGTGATATTTATGTCAATCATATCATTATTTCCAGATTTTCTTCATTAGCATTGCCAAATAATTTATTCAGCTATTTCCCTTCCATCTTTTTCTTTTAAACACAACACTTTCCTTGGCAAATAAAGCATCCAAAAGTACATTTCTGTGTACTATCTCTGGGGTTTCCTTCAATTGGCAGTTTAAGATACAAATAAAGGGAGATGGCTTCAGGCAAGATACCTTGGCAACATTTCAATTTTTGTCTCTTATAAAGGAACATGAGCCTTCCTCTTAGGAAGCTGTACTGCAATACAAAGGTTAGAGCAATTATGAAAGCCTTCTTTTACTTATCACAAATAATACTTCAGGAAAGAGTATTCTATATTTTCTCCTCTACGTATCTGTACAAAACTTTAGCTCGGAATAATTTGTGGAAAAATAGCTATAAAATATCATTAAATATGTATAGTTTATCAAAGTATTGTCCATTAGGAAAATCTGATATAACATCTATATAAGAATCATTTTAAAATACATCCCAACACATTACCTAAATAATGGTAAACACTGTATGTGTTCTGTTCATTGCTTTCATGTACATAGATACCTCTAAAATGCCTAACGAGACCTCTTTTTTCTCTCCTTCCTTCCTTCCTCCTTCCTTCCCTGCCTCCCTCCCTCCCTCCTTTCTTCCTTTCTTTCTTTCTCTTTCTTTTGAAAATTTACTCTTATGAAGAGATAAAAGACATTATTATTATTTAAAAATTAATATAAATTTCTAGGTGTCAAATATAACTTCCCATCAACTTGTTCCCTCAGATTCTAGGCTGATGACAGTGATAAAAAAATAAATAAATAAATAAATAAGAATAAACTGATGATGTTGAAGAATATTTGCAAATAAAGCTGTTTGACTTCAAATCCAAATATTCTATGACATGTTAAATAAAATATGAACAATTTCCTCCTTACCAATAGTGGAAATTGATTAGAACTTGGCTTAGCTATAACTGCTCTTGATAAATTACTCTCTTTGAAGTGGAAAAAAAACAGAAATTCAAATTCATGGACTTATTTTCTCCTGTAATCTTTTCCCTTTATCACTTCACACCTCCATTGCTAGCTTTAAATCACAGATTCCTAGAATAGATAATTCTATAAAGATAGTACCGTTACTATATCTCCTTTTTAGAAAGATCATTAATATTCCAGGAACATGAATTTAATCACAATTACAACATCGAATCACACTTGAAACCAGGTAAAGGCAAGAAAATCTTTTGCTCAGTTACTTCTTCCAATTTACCAGCTCAATACAATGATTCATCCTAACAGTGAAAGTACTAGGATATCTATTACCTTCCACTAAGTGCATGAATCATATGAGAGCAAAAGAAGAAAATTATGTAGCGGAATTCATAATCCACCTAGATCACAAAGAAGTAGTGCCTTAAAAATAATTTCCTATTTGTTAATCTGTTCTTCCTTATGCATTCCACCACATAGAGTAGTTAAAAAATAAAAGATAAAGTAATACTTAGACCTAATCAGTAGCTAGTTTAAGCTAACACTTTCTTCAGTATCTTTTCTAACTTACTCTGTGTTTGAATGGATTATGCAAAATTCTTATATTTTTAGAGTTCTGGCCACACCTGGTGCACCCAACTAAGACGGTAACTGGCTGGCTGTTATGTAAGTGTGTATCTAATATGTCTTGGTGAAGAGCAAGAGAAATGAGGTGAACACATCCCTATCTTCTGGATTCTCTTTCTGCTTCAAAATGATGCATTTTACTCTTGGCAGGAAAATATGTGCTTTCATCCAGAGCTAGCATCTGGAGTCCTAGGCACCTGTCTTTGTTCTTGACATTCCCATGTACAGTGATCGCTTCACCATGACCACAAACCTCCCTCTGCTTCCATGTTCCCATAAGGCACATTGGGAAATTTGGGTTCTCGGCATAGCACATGTTGGTCATGAAGGGCAAAGGTCAACTAAATTGCTTTCTCCTGCCAGTCACTTAACACACAACGATTTCTCTACACAGTGTTGAAAATGACCTTCTTTAGAATTTTTTCAAAAGCTTACAGGTAGCGTTTAACCATTAGCTGCTCTATTGTCAGGGGTTTCATTTTTTTCTTTCTGCCAAGGCCTTTCTCACTTTTCTTGTCATTTTCATACTTTTATCATCATGTCTTCTTTGTTCTTTTTCTGGGCATATTGTAAAACTGTAGCATGCCAGTTGGCCAGGTTAGATACAGGACTTTGAAAATACTTAATTTCCCAAGGAAGTCTGACTTTCAGGTTTCTTATCTATTATTTGGGAAGTCAGAAACTAAATATTTCTTTTTTTTTATGTGTTTGAATTTCTGGCCTAGCACTCATAACTTCCCACTATTCATCACCCTCCTCTCCCCTCAGAGGATAACTAGAGAAAGGGCATAGACACCAAAAGGCAAGGAGAAATATTGAGGAATAAATTTAAATTAATTTTCTTATTATACATTTCACTAAATGCATAATTTTATTAGTTAAATATTAATATTTTATACATTTTAATATTATATGAGGTTTTATTGTTTAGAATATAACAGACCATAAGCTATAACCTATTTCAGCTCTACGATATAGTTAAAAGTGAAGAAAAAATGTAAGTTAGGTAAATATAGTGGAGAAACAGTTGGGAAAATGGAAGTAAGAAAACTGAATATGGGTCACACAGATTCAGTATATTGTACATTAGATTTTAACTGCATCCTAATATTGAACAACCTGATACCAATCTCCCCTTTGTTTTCCACGCAATACTTCTCTAGAGCAAACAGACTTTCATGCTTCTTCCCTGTACTGAGATAGCATGTTTTCACACCCTAAACCCCTGCCCCTGTTTCTGTCAACCTTTTTTTTTCAATCTGGACATGTGCATTCTTAGTTTTCCCAAAACTCAATTTTATGCTCAAATTACAGTGGCACCATTTTTTTTTTTTTTTTTTTTTTTTCCTAAAATAAATTTTAAGTCGTTTTTTTTTTTTTTTTTTTACTCAAATAAATTCTAAGTGCATTTCTTTGGCATTAAAACCTGATTGACATTCAAAGTTTGCTATTCCTTCATTGCTCTAAGTTTTCCATCATTATATTTGTTTTTTTGTTTGTTTGTTTATATTCTCTATTACCTACTCATCAGTCTGTTGTTCCCAAAGGGTTATACTGTGTTCTCTCTTCTCTTTTCATTTTCTTCACAATTACAATCATCATTTTACTGATAACTCTTAACGTGCTATCTCTCACCAAT
This sequence comes from Pteropus alecto, assembly GCF_000325575.1. NCBI lineage: Eukaryota > Metazoa > Chordata > Mammalia > Chiroptera > Pteropodidae > Pteropus > Pteropus alecto. The sequence continues at coordinate 3,346,358 of NW_006436811.1, read as the reverse complement.
CCACTGGACAGACTCAGTCATTCAACCAACTACATGCAATGTGGACATTTCAAAACAGAGAATTCTAAAAGTGAAAGAGTCTTACCCCAACATCTGCATGTTGTCCTCTATTACTTTATCTTTACTCATAGCATCGCCGTTCATCCTAGTTCTAGTGAATAGGGCAATATAATGTCTAAATCAGCTCTAATATCAAGCTAGCTTTTTATGATTTTTTTCCCTTTTCTTTAGCTTTATTGAGATATAATTGGCAGATAAAATTGTAATATATTTAAGGCAGGAAGTTTTTTTATGAAAAAATGTATGACACAATATTTTAGGTTTGTGAGGTAAGGGCTCTGAGGCAGATTTTCTTGAACTGTTTTTATGAACTGTCAAGTGAGCTGTTTATAGAGAAGTGTAAACTATCACCATGATTAGGCACCTGATTTCCCCGATGAGCAAACTGTTTGCATGAAAAAATAGTTTCTCATCATTTCTTAAAGAAATAGTAAAGTTTTATAGCTTTGCCTCTGAGGCAAGAAGTTCTTTGAGCAAGCAGTTATTTTGACATAGATATTCTCAAATCTGAGTCCCAACAGCTATGATGATGCCGATGGGCTCAATTCTAAGTCCCTGCCTTGTGTCATTATCCAAACTAAGCTGATTCAATCAGGTTTTGTTCACTTGTAAACCAAGAAAACAAGAACACCCAACTTATATGAAGAGAAAAGATTCTATCCCAGTGTGAAAGATTCTGTCCCTCTGAACCAGGTAAGGAGTATCAGCCAAATGACCTAATTTTATTCTTTGTTTTCCTGGATCTTTTTCATACTATCAAAGATCACAGGAAGGTCTAGGGTTTAGAAGTAGTGCATACTTCCTCAAAGATAGCACATGCTCCTTCTAAAGAAATCAATATTGTATTTAAGGATAATCTGTTTTAGTCAACTGCTTGTCCAATCTTATAGGGCAAGTAGTTGTCTGGTATCTTAGTCAAGATTTGAATCACAGAATGAAGACTTTCTCCCCATTTTCTGGACCCCTTGTAAAGTATGAAATGAAGAGCATTAAAGACAGTCCTGAATTCCTTTTTGTTGGTTAAGTTTTGGGGTTACAGTTCAAAGGCTAGATATCTTTTTCCTTGAATTAAGTTATCAAATAATCTTTTTTTTTTTGATAGGATAAATCAATATGTAATAATGGACCCTGGGTTTATTTGAATATGAGACTATCAGGGAGATGGGTAACAATCTACTAAGGTAAGCCCCTCCTAGTTTGCCTACAGTAACCTATAGGCGTTGGTGCTACAAATCAAATAATAATTGTAAAGGACCAGCTAACTATCTGGTTTTTAGAAAACATACCATTGAAGTAGCCGATTAGTATTGTACATTTTCAATGTTGTTTGAAAAGACCGGTGAGGTGCCAGACAGTTACAGATCATCTATTAAAGATCTGAGTCAAAAAATTCACCCAGTGAGCCTTCTTATTCAAGTATATAAAAGTGGGAAAGCTTCAGTATAAACACAATATCTTTCATAGAGTCTTCCCAAGCTCTGTATACATGAAAGTTTGCTTACAAATCCAGGTTCCTACAAAAGGGCCTGGGACTTTTTACTATGTGAGACGTTAGAAGAAGTTTTATGTGATTAGCTGTCTTTTCGTAATGTTTGCTTCTAAAATTGCTTACTGGTTGAGATCATTAAACTTGAAGCTATTTGTTTCACAATGGAATTGGATGAAACATAGAGGAATATATATACAGACCAAAAAGTTGACTGAATTTCAGATATTGGCTAAATCATAAGCAAACTATAGCTAGATATTGAACTTATACCAGGGAGTAGCTGGGAATGCAGCAGCGATATTAAGGGGAAAAAAAGCCTTATGGGCATCATAGTTAAAAGCTAGTTAGAATCTATTGAAATCAAAATCTTAACCCCACAAAGAGAAAATAAAATAGTTATAATAATACATTACCATACATTAAAGCACGATACTCTGCCAATTCAGGATCTTGTTCTCTCAGTCTTGGACAGGAACTTCAACTTTACATTGTTATCTACATGAGCTTGAATGTGTCAGCTTCCAGATAATTCCTAAGAATTCTCATTTTCAAGTCTGCACCCAGAGCATCCTGCAATTGATATGAAGATAGCTTGTGTCTCTTAAATAAATAGTCGTGATTCTAACAACCAGCCTCTTTCAGTTTTGCTTACATGCTGGCAGGGTCCTTTCCATAGGAGTTTTCAGGCTGTCTTTCTTTGATTGCTCTTCCAGACTATCGGGGCTCTAGGAATTAATTATTCAAGAGTTGTTAAAACAATGTTGAGGAAGGTTCAACTGCATGTCCTGATAAGAACAGGTATTTTGCAGAAGTTCCTTGCAGTATTTGGACATTGCCTATTTGCAATGGAGCAGAGTCTGTCATCAGAGCAATATCTTTAGATAGATGGGTTGACCTATTACTAAATCATAAGGATTAGATGAACCCCAGAAGCAGTTAATTCCTTCATATTAAAACCAATAACAAATCATAGGCCATAGAAGATCAAGATTCATTAAATGCTTTGCAGATTTTAATTTCAGAATTATATTTTTTTCTTTCTAACTTTTTTGAAGATTGAGTATAATTTGGACAGTGAGACTTCTAAGCAAGTAGCAAGGCTTTGCAACTCTCTGTAATATTATTTACTCTAAACTAACGTTACTTTCACTGGAGAGACAGACTGAAAATCTCCAGATTTGGAATGAATCAATACTTTTGCTAACATTCAACCAGTAGCCTTCCATCAAGTAAAGCTTCAATCCATCACGAAAGTAAGGGAACAATGACAAAGACACATTTAAAATTCATTGCAGAATGTACTGTATGAAACTCAGTTGAATGTGTTCAAAGGTACCCTAAGACTTGTTCTGTTGTCCACATCCCATCTTTACAGGTTCACCAGGATAGTAATAATGACAGATGATACACAAAGCAGAGATTCCTTAGCCATTTTAGTTAAATCTCAACTCCAATATTGGTTGAATATAATATTCTAATTGTCTTTACTGTGGTAGAAATTTTAATGTAAAATTATTCCAATTTTTCTGAGGGACTAGCAAGTGTTTGATCTGAAAGTGCTAAAGATTATTTTCATGTAATACATAACCAGATATATATGTATTTTAATTGTGATACCACTCACTGGCATTACATAATAACTTCTTCTATCTTCTTTAAAAAATTAGACTTTGGTTAAGGCTGCCAAGATCTTAATTAAAGCTCCTGTCTTTCACAATGATTACCTAAAACCTTTCCTTTGGCCTTCAAGTTATTCTTTTGTGTGTAGATTTCTAATTATATGATGACTATATACTTCAAAAGTATCAGAACATAAAGAGTTCTTTAATCTATTTGATATTCTGAATGAAAATTCCTGATGATATCAAGAATGCTTGCTTCTTCGAAAGCATTACAAAGTCATATACTACATCCAAAACATGTCTGCTACTATGATAGATGCTAGCTCCCTTATCTCTAGACATTTGTCAAGATCTAGAGTGTGCATTGTGTTCTGCCATCCAGGCTGATTTGGTCTCTAGTAAAGGGTCATATACTGTGCATAAGTTGAATTCTGTTTTGATAAATCTTGAAAATTCCCTGCTCTGATCATATGATGATACTCATATGATATCATATCTAAATTTTCTGTAAGAATTTGAAAAATAAATATGTTTGGAACATAGATGATAATTCTAGGCAGAGTTCAGTCAGTTATTTATATCTCCTTATTCTGACTATGGAAATAAAGTGCCATGATTTAAAGAATTGCATTAAAGCTTGGAAATGTGTGAGGGAGTAATAGAAGTTTAGAGGGGATATACCTACTTGTTGATAAATATTGAATTTTTAAATGAGCAATAAAAATTGTTTAGCATGAGGAACTATCAAATTTAAAAGAAAATCTAAATCTCAGTTCACAGGCTTCTATTATTTGAATTAAAGCCATTATTGGTGCAAAACAGAGTGTATAGGCTTTTGCCACAGAGTAAAAAGAAATGTTATAATAAACTATTGTTGTCTGATGATTTTCATGTAGTTGAGTCAGAACACCAAGGGCTTGTCCAGATCACTTATTCATGAATGGATGGAAAGTTATTGAAGAGTTTATTTTAAATCATCAATTGTTTGTTTCTGCTTAGAGGTACAATCACTGAAAATTTGGTTATATTATACCATACATATATATAATGATTTCAGAAAAGTAATGAACTCATTGCTTATATTGGCAGTGAGATGAAGGAATCTTCTAAATACCTCTTGACCAGAATGAAAAAAAAAAAAAAAGTAATGATACAAAATGTGTCATATTTGAAAGACAAGCATTCTTGGAATATGTTTTATTCTGGAATAAGTCATATCTTTTGTTTTGACAAAGTATAACTTTTTTAAACAAGCATAATGTTCTTGAGCTAATTAAATATATAAAATCAATCTTAGACATCACATTATCAAGAGACTATAATAAGAGGTGATTCATATATTGGATAAGAGAATCATAGGGGAATTTAAGATGATGAAGTTCTTGGTTAAAGACTTGTGAAAAATGGAGAGTCTTAGTCAACTTCTGAGGAATAATAGTACAGGTATATTTTAGACCTCAGACAAAGGGCAATAAATAATTAACTTAATGAGGAGGGCGTTAAAAAATTAAAGCAAAGTGCAGATAAACATTGTAAAATGTATAGGCTTAGGTGGCATTGAAGATAAAATACTTCTTGGATTCGGTATCATGAGAAGCAGGGCATTGCTATCTCCTTTTTTTGTCATGGAGTTCTGAACAAATCAATATCTTTTCCTACTGTGTTTTGTGTCTTGGAAGATTAGTATTACAGTGATTGGCACAAGTATGATAAGTCTTTTTTTGTATCAAGTTTACAGTGATGGGTTTTGGTCCTTTTTTGCCTTCTTGTTCTAGAGGAAAATATACAAGTTGAATAAATGTATGTATGAGACAATCTAAATGTTAATATATTCAACACTAGTAAGTCTGCTAATATCAGCAGAATATTTAGACCATAAAAAGCCATGAACTCCTGGAGATCTTCAATTGGAGCTTAATTCAGACACAAGCAAAATAGTAGATTAAGATTCGAATTTTAGTCATGCGCTGCATAACGAAATTTCAGTTAACAATGGACCACATATACAAAGGTGGTCTCATAAAATTATAATGGAGTATAAGCAAAAAGTTGGTCTGTGAGGTTGAAAGAAAAGGCTGGACCCAACCACAATGTTGAATATACTGCTGGCTCTGAGTGGTTTGAATAGATGAGAAGTCTGGGCAAGCTGTCCGCCCACCACATGCCCACGGACACACATGCACAAGCACACACACACTCGCGAGCACAGATTCACTTCACTTCCCTGTTTCTCTTTACCTCTCTTTGCTCCTGGTTCTGCCCCCATCCCTCCCCATCTCTCTCCCTCTCTCTCTCTTACCCCATTCCTTTTTATTATTTCTCCTATCAAGCTTTATCTTTCTAGGTATTTTTTTTTTATCTCTGTTCTACCTTTCTATCTTTGCTTCCTCCCATCTCACCCTTCCTCCCTTCCTTCTCCTGACATCTATTCTCTCTCCAACAGTGCCTCCCTCCAAAGCCCTCGCTGTGTCCCACCATGTGGGAATGCATGCATACACACACACTTTATTTTTTGAACTATGTTTTTACTTGATTTTTCTATGTTAACATATATTTAGATACACAAATACTTAACACTGTGTTACAATTGCCTACAGAATTCAGTACAGTAACATCCTATAGATCAGGGCTTCCCAACCTCTGAGCTATGGACCATATCAGTCATATGGAGAGTGTCTTAGTCAACTTCTGAGGCATAATAGTACAGGTATATTTTAGACTTTCCCAGGAAAATGGCTATAAATCTTAATGAGGAGGGCATTAAAAAATAAATCCCCGAAATCACTATGTATATGTATGGTATAATGTAACCTAACAGGTCAGTGGCCTGTTAGGAACCGGGCCGCCCAGCAGGAGATGAGTGGCAGACAAGAGAGTGAAGCTTCATCTGTATTTGCAGCCGCTCCCCAGCGCTAGCATCACCACCTCAGCTCCACCTCAGATCATCAGGCGTTAGATTCTCATAGGAGCGTCGATCCCAGCTGCCAAAACATTTGGGGACTGCTGCTACAGAGGTTTGTAGCCAAGGACCAATAAGCTATACCATCTAGGTGTGTAGTAGGCTATGCCATTTAGGTTTGTGTAAGTGCATCTATGATGTTCGCACCATGACAAAATCACCTAATGACACATTTCTCAGAACATATCTCTGTTCTTAAGTGGCACATAAATGTACTACAATTGACCTGATTATTAAGAAGAGTTCTTGGTTATCTCAAGAATGAAGTCTCCCTGAGAGCATTTAAACATCTATAAAATAAATTTATTTCTATTAAGTTATCAGATGTGGTTTCACAAGAGAAAAAATATTCTTTGATTGCAGACACACCGGTGAGGCTTACTGTGTGATGAATGCATAATGTCTGAAGTTTGTTACACAGATTTCTGCCACCTGAGTAGTGATTCCTTCCAAAGATAAAATTGTGTGATAGTGGCAAAATTTAAGGTTAATATTTCATTACATGATATCCATATTTTTTTTTCCTAAGAATTTTCTTTTGTATTTAGAGAAATTTATTCTGAAGAGTTTAATAGAAAACTGGATTAAGTGCTTGGTTCTTTTTCAGAGTACCTACATTGTGTACCCACATTATTTTTTCATCCTTCAGCTTCTTTGGTAGCCTAGAACAATTGCAGATTGTGAAACAGTCTAAATCTGCATTAGGGTTCTCCAGAGAACCAGAAACAACAGGATGGGTATATAAACAGAGAGATATTTAAGGAATTGACTCATGTGATGATGGAGGCTGGCAAGTCCAAGATCTGCAAAGCGTTCTGCAGGCTGAAGACCCAGGGAAAATCCAATGTTAGAGTTTTGGGGGAAAATTGCCGGCCGTAGAATTCGTTCTTGCTTTGGGGAAGTCAATCTTTTTGTTCTATTCAAGCCTCAGCTAATCAAATGAGGCCCACCTACATTACACAGAGCAACCCGTTCTACTTAAAGTTCACTAATTTAAATGTTAATCTCATCCAAAACTGCTCTAACTGAAACATCTAAGATCAAGCAGTGCTGAATTTATAAACTTACAGCATCAAGGGACAACTGTACCTTAGCAGAGTCTTCATAGTGATTCAAAATAAGAAAGTTAGGAAAAGATATTAATGAGGTTTGGGGGTATAAGTTCAATGAATTTAGCATAGGCCATCCACGGCAGGGGACTGGTTGGCTAAGTGTGTAACACAATAGATAGAATTATTTTGCATGGAAAGATGCAGGTCTTATGACAAGATCTGATAAAAAAACTGTTTTGATATTTGAAGTTACTGTCCAAGTGAAAAACCTGTTGTCTTTTTGAGGCAACGTGCTTAATGAGCAAATTTTTCGCTCAGATAAATTGTAAAACTTTCCTGAAGCAAAGAGCACAGATATTGACTACTTTGCAGTCCGTTGTACTAGGCAAGAATTTTCTGGAGCAAATAGTTGTTATTACCAAGTTTATCTCAGTTCTCAGTCAGAACAGTTAAGTTATATCACTTTAAGTGGTCTTAGTTATCACTATTAACATACTGTATTATGAACTCATTATGCCTTTAAACTTTCCTAGTGATATATTATTGTACTTAATAGACTGTTGTCTACTATTTTATCTTATGTACCTTTGTATCCTGTAAAGATTCTATTATAATGTTAATTTTAAATATTTATTTTATGTCTGATTTTATCTTTGGTTCAAACTGACCTATTAACCAAAAATAGATTAGTTTAAAGTTAATATTTTTGAAAAATTATTTTTATGAAAAATTATTGCAGTAAATGGATAATTATTATTTTATTAAAACTGTATACTCTCTTATTAGGACATTAATTTTATTTTCAGCCAAGACCTAGTGAAATTATTAAAATATACTATAATAAAGGTATAGGCAGGATACTGTTTACAGAAACTGAAGAGCAAAGTTTCCCTCCCTAAAAAGTATTTTATGACTTATTATTTTATACAAAAAGCTTTGGAAAGAGGCAATCTACAAGTAATATATAAGCTGGACTGAGACTGTTTGAATCATGTTTACTCCTGATCCTCAATGATGGAATAACATATATTTGAAGTAAAATACTCTTTCTTATTTTTCATATTACAATTATTTTTACAATTAAATTTCTTGCTTGTGTTTATTTGAGAGTAAGAGGACAACTATACTTTAATTCAATGCTAAGACTAAAAGAGTAGGACTGAAAATGGAAGTGAGGTACTGAGGTTTGAAAGTAATCATAAGATGTTTGAATCATAATGAAGTTCATTATACTGAAAGACCTAGAATGAATGAAACATCTTAGACGCTTTGGGAGAGAATCTATTATATTTAAGGACGTGATGGTTTATATTTTTGGTGTTAGCTCTAAAAGTGGAGAAGACCCTACCAAATTTTCAAGTTTGCTTTTCCAGTGAGCGGTAACAGCATGTTGTTATCTGAGTTTCATAAAGAGAATCCGTTCACAGTCACGCATCTTTTATGGGAAACTTAATCAAGTTAGTTCTGTACCATCTTAATGAAAAGGGGTTTTATATACCTCATTCGGAGAATTTTAAAATCATTTAAAAAGTTATTTCACTGTCTTTGGTTGGCATTTTCCTCTTTTTTTTTTTTTTTATGAATTCTGACTGAAGTGGAAAAGTTTTATAATCTAATTTTAAACGACAGATTAGATTTGTTCATCACTTTTTCTCTTTCTTCATAAGAGTCTTTTCTTGCCCATTCTTTTATGAGAATAATGATTTTTTTTTTTCTGTTAGGAAGTGTGAAAGCTACTTATTCGTAGAGAATAACAATAACAACAACAAAACTCCTTGGCAAAATGTGATAAAATTTAATTAAAGATTCATAAAAATTCCATAGTAGATAAAGCAATAGTACATTCTTTCCAGTGTACATTTGAAAAATGATGTATTAATAGTACATTTTACTTTACATAAGTTCAGCTATTCAACCACATGATTCCTTGAAACTTTGTAAAAGTAAGATATGATAAAATATCTATTTGTTCACTACCCAAAGTCGTCTCCTTCTGTCATCATACATATGACTCCCTTTACCTTCTTCTACCTCCCTTCACCCCAATCAATATACAGATACTGTATTATAGAACTGTACACTTGAAACTTATATAATCTTATTAACCAATGTTACCCCAATAAATTTTAATTTTTTTTAAAAGATCAGTAAAAATAGATCAATTTGTGCAGCTTGGCTCTAATGGACATCTTTTCTAATAAAAAGACATCTATTATGTGATCCAAAGAATTTTGTTTTTATCAGCTAGATAATCATAATGAATTTTTACTAAAATTTTTTTTCTCTTAAGTATCAGCTAACAAAAGTTAATTTTTGTTCTACCTTTATATGATATTTTCATGGAATAAAATAGCTGTTGCTTCTTAATAAGCCCTGACATTCTTCATCGTCTTCTAATTTGTTTTAAAGGACACCTGACTTTATTTCTCTATTTTTTGTATTTGAAATGGAAATGCACTGTACTATATATACTACATTTTAGATTTTAGACTTTAGATCATCAAAAATGCTTCTGGCTTCTTGTTTAATTTAATAATTCTTGATTAGTCGGTATCTGAGAAAGAACCCAGATAATATTTGAATAAATTACATTGTGTCCTGTCCTTGTCCTAACCCACATCTCTGTACTGATTCAAATACTGATATACTTGTCTTAACTGTCACACTGTTGACATTTCAGATTTCCATGAGACCAATATTTCACAGGATATTTGAGGGTAAACGAATATTTGAATATCTACAGCAAACATTTAAAATAATTAATATACATTCTAATGGGACATTATTGTACTTCTGAAGGCTTCAAACTTTATAATATTTTATTTATTTACATAAACTATAATTATTTTCAACTGTTTGGTTTCCTTGAAAAACACACTGACATAAAATTTTCAAAAACTCCTTAGAACATAAAAATCTGTGAATATCGTATATTTTAGGAGCCTATTACTTACCATCTGAATGATGAAAATGCATAAGAAAACAAAACTTTTAAGTTTTGTTCACTTGTCTGATTTATAATGGTTTTAAAGATGTATGATAATATCATTTAGCTGCTACATTTATTGTAAGCATGGCTACAGATGACATAATTTCCTCCTTTAATATTAATAATTAAATATTTTAAGAATATTTTAATGACTATGTCATGACAAATCATGTAATTTTTATTTTATAAGACTATTCTTCCAATAAAATAGAAACTTCTAGCTGAGGTAGAAAGGAAAATTATACTGTTATTTGCCTCGTGCTTGTAATCCCATGGCTTCTTAAAAGTGAAAGTGATAAATTACTGTCATTCTGACAGCTTTTTGATGTGTCCCTTTGTACATGAGAAACTAAGTTGAGACCACCTGAACTCATTTCTCTTGAGATTTTGAACAACTATAAAAAATGGTTTTGTTTTGGACTTGGTAGGGCTCTGAAATGAAAATGCCATTATGTGGAGGGCAGCACATCAATCTAATTTGCTACCTGGATCTCCAATCTCATCCTTTCCCAAATGAGATTGTTTTATAATATGCAAGATAATATTAGCCTTACTTCACATTTTAGTGATATATTCTAAGTGATTTTTATTTTTGCATTAACAGAGTTGGAATATGTTTTTACTAATTCGTTACTAATTAAATAACCTAAAGTTCTGAAAAAATGAAGGTTGAAGTATGTGATGCCGTGGTTTTTGTGTGTGCGGTTGATAGACCAGCCATGATTATACCAAGGACATCCCCCAAAGACAAAAGAGTAGATGGGGAAAAAAAGCTACTATTATGTTTTGCTAAAGAAAAAAAAAAGGAAAGTCTCTAATTGTGTAGGTGATCATATGCAAAGGTGGAAACCAAAAATTTTTTTTTGATTTCTATTATATTGTGATTAAATATGGATATGATACTTTAGAGGAAAGGGGATATAGCTAAACAGTGAAATCCTATGCCATTTTATCACCCTAAAAGAAGAACTTAAGAGATATAATCATATTAATTTAATAAGAATTACAACTTTGAGCAATTGACACATAACATTTCTTATCAAAAAAGAAATCTCAGATTTGACAAGTATACCATAATCTGTTTCTCAATTTATCTAGACATTTTAAGTGCCTTTTATGCATGCATATGTTTGTTTTAATATATTTATCCAAATTTGTATGTAATGACTCTGATGTGATTAAATGCATACACACATACACACGCACACGCACACATACACACGCACCCGCACGCGCACACATACACATGCACACAGATGGTCTAAAGTTGCATTACTCTGCCAGAACTTATTTCTGCTGAATTGAATGTCTGTATTTTAGGCAAAGATTCTGTTTGATCTGAAATACTTAAAGCCTTCAGGGTTTGATATAACATTCTCTATGTGTGTGTGTGTGTGTGTGTGTGTGTGTGTGTGTGTCTGTGTGTGCATGCATATGTGTGTGTTGTTTAGAAGATATATGATTATCATCTTATAAAAGATAATAAGACAAAAAATCTTAGAACTAGTAATCTCTAAAGTGATTTTATTATTCTAGGGTCACCTTTATTAAAGTTACTTGTCTATCCATTCTAATACATGGATAGGAGGAGAAAAGAACTCTTAAATTAGCTGAAGTATGCACAGGTATCTTAGAGCATTGTTCCTAGGAAGTAGAATGCAAGGACAATGTGCATCTGTTTTTTATATCAATCATGGTTACTTCAAATGACATCCAACTTGTATTTTTAAAAGTCTTAATTGAAATATCTATTTATAGTGTTGTAGATGGAATTAAGTTGTTTCATAGGAGGTTCAAGTACTAATAACAGCTGGAAAACATTTTCAACTCAGAATCCCAGTGCGAATTTAGTCACCTGCCAGAAGCTATAGTTCTAGAATGACGCAGCTCCTTTCAGAACCACATGAAAGCACAGTTCTAAGGGGCTTCAAAACCTGAACTCATGATTTTTCTTCATCTGACCTACTGCTAGATGCCTTCATAGGTTGAAGCCAACCAGAGCCAGAAGGAAGGGAATCCTGGGTGATGCAGTCTGTGGACCACTCACTCTTCCAGTGCTCAGAACGGGAAGGGGAAGAATCGAACATGAGCATTGAGAGAGCCAAAGGAGAATAACCAGCACAGGGTACTATTTTCTAAAACTCATTGAAAATTATGTCAAATATTACTACTCAATCAAAACTTTTGGAATTAGAACCTAAGAATCTGCAAGTTTCAAACAACACTGAAGTGAATTTCTACATATTAAAGTTTGGAAGCCTGAGAAGAATCACCTGAAATACTTCCAGCAAAAGAACTAGACTTTGCATATTTTTGTTTGTCAACGTAAATTTTAACAGTTTTCCCAAACGAATGGGCTCCTCACTCCCTAAGGTGAATTGCATGTTCTTCTCAGAGAATGTTCTCATCCTGCTTGCAGTTTTGAAAGAGCGGGGTTTTCTTTCTCTTACAACTTGTGTGAGAAAATATCTGTTCGCATCATTGTTAAATGAGGCTACTGCTTTGTCTGTATTTCTACTAACAAAAAAGCATTATCTTGCTCATAAAATGACTTTAAATTTGGATAAAATATTCGTATCAGCAATCATTCCATTAAAAGTACTTAATCTTATAATTTTTTAGAAGGTAATATTGTGACTTTCATGAAAATTTATAAAATAAAAATGTGTCTGTGATTTTATTTAACTCATTAATGATGGAATCAGTATGTTAAAACTGGTCCAAATAACATTTGACCATTTAAGCAGACTTTCAGCGTATTTACAAAACTGGTTACTGTCCAACAGTGTCATAAACCACAGTCTTTATTGTTATTAGTCCCAATGGATGAAAAATACTTTTATCTCTACTGGCCGACAATTTACAAGTTAACCTGTGCCTCTGTGGAATTATAAAATAGACAATAACACATCAATTCCAACACTGTGCTGCATGACAGCCAGTATTCTCTTTTACCTATTTTTGAACTTAAAATAACTTTATACACACTAATAACTATCCCTAACATAAATGTCAAGTCAAGAGCATCTATAATATTTGAGAACATAGGCTTTCATTATTATCTTAATACTGTAAGCAATTTAAAACTCCACTGGATAAGATTTATTTAAATATATACATTAGATTATCTTAAGATATACAGATGTTCCTTGACTTTAATGGGGTTACATACTGATGAGATCATCATAAGTTAAAAATATCATGAATCAAAATGGATTTAATATACCTAACCTACCAGACAGCATAGATGAGCCTCATATAGCCTACTTTAAATGTGCTCAGAATACTTACATTAGCCTACATTTGGGCAGTTACCAACTTGAGTTTCATCTCAAGAGTAATTGACTTCCTCTTCTTTTTCTCATCAGAGAAGCAGGAGACAGAGATGGGCATTTTGTAGATATGATGGAATGTGAAAATACAGAACACAATATCCATAAAATGCTGGCAGCACAGTACACTGTGGAGTATCTGTCACTCACCCTGTGATTGCAGGGCCGACCAGAAGCTGAGGCTTGCTGCTACTGCCCATCAACATGAGAGCGTTTCACTTGGCATGCCAACAGCCTGGAGAAAGGTCAAGATCAAAGCACAGTTTCTACTGAATGCGTTTTATTTTCACACCACTGTAAAGTCAATCATAAGTCAAACTGTCGAACCATTGTAAACTGGAGACTGTGTGTATTTAATTAATATATTAATGTACCAAGTAAATACATCAATTATTCTTACGTTGAAAGTTGCAATGGAGAAAACCACAATCATAAAAGAAGAATAAATTTTAGTAACTAACTTAAAAAATAATATTTAGATCCCTATGATTGTAAAAGATCTTGAAGCACTGAGTGAAGGTGGTCTATTAAAAAAAAAAAAGATATATAAAAGACAACATTGGTCTTAATAATCTCGTAATACAGGTAATTGTTTAAAGAAATCCAGTGCATCTAAGGATAGTGATTAACACAAAAAATAAATACCATGTGGTAAATCAATGCCATAGCATGTAGCAGAAAAATTAAAAAGGCAGTTCAGAATGGAAAAAATCAAGATTCTTTGAATCAAATAAAATTTGAAATAAGCCTTGCAGGAGAATAAAATTCAAATTATAAGAGTAATTCTGAAAGGCAGTACAAAGAGACAAATGATTCATGCCTGCATCTATTTCCAAATATTAACCAAATATTGATTATATATCACGTATTGGCTAGCAACAAAAAATATAATGGTGAGCAAGATGGATGTATTTCTTGCTCTAAAAAAATTTTCATTATAATGTGTGCCAACAGTAGTTATGTTGGCTGTAGTTTATTTTTAAAAACTTTAGTGTATAAATAAATATCACCTGACAAGCTGTTAATAAAGCAAAGCTTCGTTTATTACAGTTTATTATAGTAAGAGAGAGCACAGCTTTGACAGAATCTTAGTAGAGTCTTGGAAGGGAGAAATAGGTGGAAGACGTATTTAAAAAGTCTGGGCCTGAGATCAAATGTTATAAGAGAGTTCATCAAGTTAAGAACAGGTTGAGATTGAGCAAAGAATGTGATCAGTTTTGGAATGGTTTAACTGTAAAGAGAGGGTCTTGAAGGATTATTGATAGTTAAAATAGTGCTTAATAAGAAGTGTTCACTTAGCTGTGTAGAAAGTTGTCACAGATAAATTAATCTGCAGAAATTTCTAGAAGCAAAATATGATAATACTTACTGGTATATCTTTATCAATTTCCTAGAACCAAACTAAACCAAATGGTCTCAGTTCTCAGTAATAGTCACTTAGACATGGTGCTTGAGAGAGGAAGATAGATACAAATGAATTTTGAAAGGATCGTTAATCTAGATGTTGAATTTGCCAAAATGATGATAGGAGAAGTTTAAAGGGACACCATAAACAAGGGATAAATATTTCTAAAAAGGATTGCAGCTCTCATGCCTCTTTTCCCAAAGTACATGGTGTCAGAGAGGTAAATATCTTCTGCTTTTGTGTCACTGAAGAAATAGCATCACCCAAGGAATAGCCACATGTCAGTTTAACACAGAGGCTGGAGGAATGTATGAGAATAATACATTCTCATAAGATATGTATGAGGATATCTTGGAATTTTCTAATCACTAAGGGAGAATTTGGAGAACAAAACTGGAAGTTTGTACGGAACTAAATTTGGGCGAATATTCACAGATTAATGATGATACTGAGTTATATGTGGGTAACAATGGATTATCAAGGAGATCTGTATCTAAAGTAACCAGGAATACAAGACTTAATAAAATTGGTCTTGGTGGAGACATAGAGTATAGCTTTCCTTCAACAGCCTCTGAGTAACCCATTAAAAATTTTATAAAAGGTTCACATAAGAATCGTTTGAGAAAAGATTATAGAAGACATTGAATACTGAGATAAAATACTTGCTTTAATCTTATGGACTGCATTACATAAATTAGTGTGAAGATGACTTTGTCTCTAAAATAGAACTTAGCCCTCTTCCAGGCTAGCTGGTGACCTTGAACAAGACATTAAATGTTTAACTGTTTAACTCTATAATTGGTATGACAACTTGCTTATAGACAAACGATTGATACCCTTGCTTATAGACAAACAATTGATACCCTTGCTTATAGACAAACATATAAAATAAGTGTTTATAAAGTATGAATATGTAGTTTTTTTGGTCTACCTCCTCATTTTGAGGTATTGTCAAATGTTCAACACAGTACTTTTTCTACCAGTTTTAGAAGCAACACAGAGAGATAGAGACAGAGAGATACAGGTATGGGGAGAAGAAAGGAGGGTCCTATTCTGGTATTCTAACTATGGCACTTGTGGACTTTCACTTCCCAAAGAAAGATCATGAAGCAGACACACCGAAAGAAGCAATGATGGAGAGGGGGGACATCATCTTTTTACAGTATATCCGCAATTCCTGATCTCGTTCCTGAGACCCAGCTCCGTGGCTAGCCTTGCATTTTGTGAGATACCCCACCCAATATTGTTCCATTAAATTCTTCCCATTTCCCTAAAAGTTGTTCAAACTGGGCTTCTGTAAGTTAGAATCAAAAGAATTCTAATTCCAAATGTATCACATTGCACTTAAAACAGAATACGAAGGCTTTCTGTGGCCTTCTGGTACCATGCAGTCCTTCCTTCCTTTTCCACCTCATCTCTTTCCAGTCTCCTCCTCATTTTGTGGCAGAACAGATCATCTGCTTTCTAGACCCTTACAGTTTGCTTTTGCCCTAGAGTCTCTACACTGATTTTTGCACTTTGTCTAGAATACCCTGCTCCCATTTTCCTGGCTGATTGCCCTAGGTAAGTTAACTAGGAGGTCAACAGCTTAGAAGGCCTTTTGCTGACCACCCTCATAAAGTAGCTTTTACATTACCACTTCCCTACATATGATTGTATACTATTTAAAAATAAGATTTAAGCCTCATTATATTAGAGAAATTTTATGTTTTATATACTACTGTTTTCATGCGACCTAAATTAGGGAATAGACCATAATGAGCATCAAATATTTGCTCAATGAATAAATAACAAAACATAAGAGATGGACTTTTACAGACATTTTAGCAAGAAAATTACACGGCCATAGTTATTTTAAGAAGTTACAAAAGTTGTAGTATTCAATATATATTAGAATACAGAGGAATTGAAGTAAGACTCATTAAAAACTATTGCTATAATAGAAGCCTCAAATGGTGATGATCTTACATGAAGGGAATCAATAAGACCAGATAGAAAATAAAAGAAGTGATACATTTCAAAAAAAGGGGGGGGGAGAGGTAACTGGCTATGAAAAAGCACTTATATGTCTATTTAGATTTTTAAAAATAATAATTTTAATGTTACTAATGGATGAGAATTTCTAATTGTAAACTGATTCTTTACATACTCCTTTTAAATAAGAGCTTATATGTTTTTGGTGCCAGGTGAGGGAGGATGAAAACATTTTATGTGTGCATTAACGATATAAAACAAACACATGCTGTGTGTTCTCGTAGAAAACCTACAGAGTTACAACAAAATTTCAAGTGTGCATGCTTTCGCTTCAAACTGTGCAGACATCAGAAGTGTACTGCATTTTAGAAGAGCCTTTTCTTTATTATTATTGGAGAGGTAAACCAGACGGTTTGTGTGTAAGCATGTAAATAAAGTATGGAAGTTGTAAAATTGATTTAAATTAAGGAGTTCAAGAATAACAGAGCCACTTCATGGTAGATGAGCAGTGAGAAAATTAAAGTCTGTGAGCAAGGTTAGACAGGAGACCAACACAAAAGTTTTCACGAAAGGTTTGGATTGTCCTGGTAGCTAGTAAAATAGATCAATAAAGAAAGAGTGGCATAAATGAGCACTTTGGAATGCAAAAGAATAGATGTCATTGATGATAATAATTAATACCCAGGAATTCACAGTGACCACCCATCCCTTTTTTTCTGGTAGAGAAATGTTGTGTCCTATGGAGAGTAATAATAAACATGGATAATCTAGTAACTATTTGGTCAAAAACATGGACAGAGAGGAGTAGGGAAATTTAATGTATCATCAGTCCCAAGAAACATGTAGTCAGGGTGTTGGGGTACACCCTTTGGGCATTTTTTACACTTCGAGTTTAGACCCCTGCTTAGTTCTAATCTGATTCTTTGCCTTCTGTTTTCTTTCTGGCAGTCAATCTCTGGACTCATCCAGCATGTCTCTCTTTAAGTAATGCTTGATACATCTCAGATTCTTACTCTCTTTTTTACTGCTTCTGAAAAAATGCACAGATAATTTCATTTAAAATTTAGCTGCTAACTAATATGTGAGAACGTCTCTGTTTTTATTACTGAGACAGTTTCTCACCACTTTTGTCCTACTCCCCTGTTAATTCTCCCTGAACGCAGATCCACACATACATATTCAAACCCTTTCTTCTGATGCCATGTTAACTAAGTGTGTGAAATTATTTCCTTCAGTAATTTGCCTCTTTGAAAATTGAGGGTATAATGTAGGCAGAATAGTAATATATAAATTCCAATCATAGATGGTTATTTTTCTTTATATTTTAGGATACCCCAACTTTGTGGAGGCTTTCTAAGATACAGGATTAATGTATCTTAGATTTAGTGAGATACATTAATCCTGTATCTTACTAAGGTTCTTACTAAATGTCAGAAACTATAAAAGATGCATTACCTATATTTATTTTTTAAATTTTCATAACATTTCTGTCAGGTAGATTCTACCAACACTCTTGATTTATGAGAAGACTGACTGATAAGTAGAAATGCAAGTGACATGATGAAGGCAGGATGCAAGCCCAGGCATTTGGGTTCAGAATCTTTTTCTTTTTTTAATCAGGATGCTATATTAACAAATAAGGACTTAAAAACTGAGATTGGATATAGAAGGAAGTTGCATAAATCAAAAAAGCAATGAGGGTGAATGGAGTTTGGTGAAAGAGCTAACATACTCAGAAACAAAAAGAATGACGGGGCAATCCATTCACCCAAGCATTATTGCATTATAAAATATTTTCTGTGATTAAACATAGAAGAATATAGAAGAAAGAAAAACCTTAATTTATTTGAGTAGCATATGTTTTTTTGAATTATTATTAAGAATTTAATTTGGATTATAACAGAGAAAATAACAATCTCTACCACCACCACAATCGCAACAAAAATATGTATATGGAAGATGCTGTTTCATAATAAATCCCAGAAGATTATCTACACAAAGCAGAAATAATGAGGTTGTTTCAAAATTTTAATAATTTTGAATTAGAAGCTCTATAGCTATTTATTTATGTGGTAACCATTAAAAATGGACTTATTTGTTTTCCATTGAGAAAATCAATTTTCAAAGTCAATTTGTGAATAAAAATATGTTTATTTTTAGAACTATAATCCAGATAAACTAGTCTTAACAAGTTGTAGTAAAAGTGTAGTTGCTATCTTTTGTAGAGTCTTTTCAGACAGAAGATTTCATGTCTTACAAAAATATCTTTCTGCTGACTTTCTTATGCCCTTGATTGAGAAGAAGCTAAAGTTCCTTTAATTATACTTTCTGTGATTATTTAAAATATTATATTTCCACTTTGAGTAATAAGTAATCAATTAACATTTCTCAGTGAATACAATCATACTTAATCAAGCAACCAAGGCTATTGGTAATTCTTTGATTTGTCTTCCCAAGATCAAACTAACTTTGAGAGGAAAAAACAATTAGTTTATCTTTCACTCTTAAAGCTATCTTTGAATTTTCCCTAATGTCCTTTGACACAATTTCAAAGAATTATTTTTTCATTGAATGAAAAGAAGGATACATATTAAATAATTTGGTTTGTTTAGAATGTTTCATATTTCTCAATTAGACCCAATATTATTGTAAGACCTTCACAGAAGGGTTGTCAAATCAAAGGGCAATTTTGTAAAATATTTTAACATAAATGTTTCAGGTTGTGCACATGGCAGAATAGATTAAAATACTATATATGTAATATATATAATTATGTATACTATATTAAAAATTATATATAATAATTTATAATAATATATAAAATTACATGTATAATAAATATTATTTGTATCCTCAGTATACGTTCTTATCTTTAAAGCAAATTTAATTAAATTAATATGCAATAATTATCTATTTTACTGTCCTACATTCCAATATACCTTAAAGTTATACAATGTTATATGTCAATTATATCACAATAATGCTGGGGGGAAAACAAAAGAATAAAACACAAAAAGAAACAATAACAAAAAAAAGTAACTACAGTTATTTAGCCACTCTACCCAACAAGAAGTTTCCCCTTTCTTCTAATGCTTATCTGAAAACAGCTATGTAAGCTACAGGCTAGACTTTGTGTCTTAAACAAAGAAAAAATCTCAGAGCTTCATGCAAAAGATAAAACCAGGTACTCTTAATTAATGGTATTTCAAGCAATTGATTTATTTATATAGGTTTCAGAGCTTAAAATGACTTCGCTTAGACAATCAGAAAGAGTATCTGAGTCATATAAATGATAATAAGGATCATTTGATCATTTTCTGGGAAGCCAGTGACTTTAACAAGTTTGAGGAATGAAACAGAAAAATTCAACGAAATCTATAGCTACTGTAAGAAAAATATCTGAAGAGAAATTTTTAAACTTGTTTGTTCTAGGCCTCCAATAGGAAGAAAGAATAAGTCTTTTTAAATATCCAATCATATGTTCCTTAGTGAAATTAAAAAAAAAAAACAAAACACTGACCTCAGCAGTTGTTCATATTGTACATTCAAGGGGCTTACCCATCTAATTGACACCACTCGCCATATCTGTGTAAATAATCAGGGCAATAAACAATAAAATAATCATTTTTGACATCAAGAATAATTCTAGAACATTATTTGTGATCAAAATTTTGAGACTTAATAAAAATTTTCCAAATTTTGGACATAGACAAAGAGAATACAGTTTGACTTTCCTGCATGGTCATTTTTAAAGGCAATCTCAATGATTATTTCATTTGTGGGGATACCTATGTTTGATCTAGATATTTACTATTAATTAAGAGCACAGAACCTCTGAAGTTACATGCTAGCTTGAAGACCTAGACAGGCAGAAATGCAAGTCATTTCTAACTCGTCAAAAGGTAATCCTAGTTTCGGTATTATTACTCTGTGAGCTATTACCAACAATTTTATATGTAACCTAATAATGTCTTTCTAATATTTGTTTATAAAAGTATATATTATCTAGTCTCTTAAAATGCTTTTAAACGCTTATTAATGAGTTGAAAAAACTATTTGGTATATGTTTATTCTATATTCTTATAAATATCATGTTTTTAACTTTTGGAAAACTTATATTTTAAGAAATCTGAAACTTCAGGATTTATCATTCAATGATAAATATTTTTATTGAATATAATGTTTTTTTTCTTTAGATCTACTTGGCCAAGGTGTCCGAAATCTTTAATGCCGCCAGACCCCTTAAAAGAGTCAGAACTCTCTTTGTTCTTTAGGCTTAGTAGTCACCCACTTAAAATATGTGCCAGCTTCTCTTAACACAATAAACTAAACACAAAAGGAAAAAACATGTTTTTATTTATTTTAGAAATAACCATATTCTTTATCAAAGCAAAACGACAAATGTCTACAAAGCCTGGCTGTATCAGTTACCTATTGCTGCTGTAATAAATTACCACACACTAAATGATTTAAAATAATGCAAATTTATTATATTGCAGTCTTGTAGATCAGAAGTCTCACCGGGTAATAATCAAGGTGTCTCACTGGGTAATAATCAAGGTGTCAGCAGGGCTGTGTTCCTTCTGGAGGCTTTAGAGGAGAATCCATTTCCTGATCTTTTCCAGCTTCTAGATGTCACACATATTCCTTGATTTATGGCCCCTTCCTCCATCTTCAAAGCCAGCAACACTGAGTCATTTCTTCTCACATTGTATTACTTCTCACCTTCTCCATCTCTTCCACTTTTAAGGAAACTTCCCAGTACATTAGGCCTACCTGGGTAATCCAAGACAATCTTCATATTTTAAACTCAGCTGATTAGTAAACTTATTTCCATCTGCAACCTTGATTCTTCTTTTTATGTAACATAACCTATTCACAGATTCTGGGAATGAAACATCTTTGAAGGGAGAGGCATTATTCTACTGACCATACTAACAAAGGAGATTGAATAATTAACTCATGCAAGAGAAAGATGTCTTAAAAGTGTTTTCCTTGGTAAAGTCAAGAATATTTATTGACTGATTCACTCAGAGGCAACATGTTGTACTAGAAAAGCCAGGATGTAAAAGTCATGAAGAAGGAAAAATAGAATTTGCATCCCAGTTTACTTCTCACAAGGTATGTAATTGTGGGGAACAATTTAGTCTCTTTGAGGTTCCCTTCTAATTTTTCAATCAGAAAAAAAAAAAAAATGAAGGCAATTAAATCTACCTCAGAGTGTCATTCTGAGGACTGGGTATGATAATTAATATAAAGCAGTCTCCAGGTGCCAAAGAAATTTAGTCAACAAATGTCAGCTAGAAGCAATGTAGCACAATGCCTAACCTAAATAGATTTTCAGTAAGTCGTGTTTATTCATTAATTAAATAATTTATTTAATCATTTGTCGTTTGAAAAAAAAAAAAATAAGCTCCTGCTATGCAATACCAAAGCACACACAATATATAGCACATGTTCTTTCTAAAATATTAAAATAACTCTGTGTGATATAACTAAAAAAGACAGCACTCACGTCATTGTAATTATTACAATTTTTCATTATATGGTCTTAAAAAATTAGTCACAGATTAATTAACAAAAATTAGCAGGGTCCTATAAGAAGTTAAGAAGTGTTAAAATTAAAAATCTCTCATTTTCAGGCTACTGAATTCCTTATGAGGATAGTATTTTATTAGGTTTATTGTGAATTAAAAAAAAAATGAGTTACCATGGCATCATGAGTCTCCAAATATTTTATAGTTTTAACACCTCCTACCTTGTATCCATAAATTAGCCTCAGCAAGGACTTTGCTATGTTGTCAGTACTGTCTTTTAAAATCAAGTGTTCACATAACTACTGGTGTTATGAATTTACTTGTGGGAAACTAAATCTTATTTTACATGATAGGTAAATTATAATTTTTATCATACATTTAATGGTTTAAGGTATACATGTGTACAATATATTAAATTCCTTTGCATTATTATAAGATAAAATTTTTATTCAATGTCACAATTTATAGCTTAAAAATTTATATTTGTATTCTTAAAAGTTGACTTTCTATCATAGTTGTTCATTTTAACCACAGAGTAAATAAAATTTTGTTTTTTATTCTTAGTCGAAGAAAGTCTTGTCATCTATAGGAAAGCTGTTTTCCTAAACGGTATTCCAAATTCCTGAAAAGTGCCAAAACATTTTTAATTTAGCAGTATTTGTTAAATATTTTAAATTAAATGTTTAAAATAATATTCCCATCTTTAAATCATGGTTTGCCAGTTTGTACTCTAATATATTATAATTCTTTGGACCTCTTAACCTGTACAGGGATATTTTCTTTTATGAAGAAGTCCTCGATCACTGCTTCTCTGTTGTCTCTAAAACTTTTGGATTTACTTGAAATAGTACTAGAACACTACTCAAACAGGTCCCTAAATTGTCAATAATAATTTTAGAGACGTCGAGCAATTTACCTGATATTTTTAGGTCTCAGTTTGCTCATTTTGTAAAATGTTTGGCATCGACCTCTGCATTCCTTGTTGAAACACTTTGCATCTATAATCTTGGTTTTACAGTGCATTAGAATCTCCTTAATGGGGGCAGGGAATTTATTAGGAGTTTCATCTCATTGAGTGAGGGACAAATTAATTGTGTTGCTCGGGAACCAGTACTAAATTCACTTGGGATTATTTCTACACAAATTATATGTTTGGAACATTATGGTCAGCAAGACATCCAGTTGTCCCATTCCTCAAACAGTAAATCAGACAAGTACCCTTGCAATAAATGAGGAGAATTAGGTAGTCAGTTCTCTGACAGATGCTACCTGTTTAAGAAGACTCATATTCAGGGATGTGGATTTTTTTCCTATCTGGAGGAGTTATTCTCAATGAGTGACAATTTTGCTCTCAGCAGGGGACATTTGACAATGTCTGGAGACCTCTTTTTTTTTTCATGACTATAGGGATGGCTGTGCTATTGATATTGAGCAGGGAGAAACTAGAGATGCTGCTAAACATCTTAAAATAAATAGGATGCAACAAAGAACTATCAGTCCAACATGCTAACAGACATGCTTTTGAGAAACCTTGATCAAAAGAAATTCAGAGGTTTGACATTATCATATTTATATTCTATTATACCACTCTGATTGTGATAGTATATTAGGATTGGCATAAGTGAGACTATATTTAGTGCATCAGATAAAAAGTTCGAATTAGAGACTTTGGTGGCCTGAACTAAAGATGATAAGAAGACATGGATGATATTGAAAGATATTAGAGCAAAGTAATTAAAATTGTTTTATGAATAATTAGATGAGGCCAGAAAGTGAGGAAGGTTTCTGACTGTGATGACAGAATAGATGGTCATTAAAGGGGACAAATAGATTGTTGGAGAAGAAGCAAATTTTTGAGAGAAGATTTTAGTAGATTTAAGTCTTATTGTCTGTCATACAAATGAAAATATCCAATAGATATTAAGACAGAGTTTAAGACAAAAAAATCTGACATGTTTATTGAATATATAGCTCAACATAATACCTAGCATACGGTGTGTATTCAGTGTTTATCAGATAAATATAAGAAATATTATTTTATTAATCATCCCTCCACCTAGAAGAAACAAATAAATCTGAGATTCCCCAAACATATTTGGAAACTCCACTAAACTGTTGATATTACACTTTGCCACAATTTTCCCATCTATTTAACTAGCTCATCATCTCTGATTCTCACTTTACAGTAGCTTCTTCTTCTGGAAAATCTTCAAATGTGTTTAGGGTGCTTATCATACTTTATATGTCCTTTATTTAATCTTTAGACTAATGCTACTAAGATCCCCATAATCCTTGACCTCGAACCTGAGTCCAACTGAGGTATTACAGTCATCACTTACACATCAAGGCTGTCACTATACCGCTTTGTAAAATAACACTTCTGTATTCTAATTGTATGCTTCATATATACTTATAGTAATCAATGTATAAAGAGACTTTTGTAATAGCAGAATAAGGATCTCTATAAATCCACTCACCTATAAAAGCAATGAAAATCCTGGAAAATTGTCAAAATTATATTTTTGAGATCTCTAGAAATTTAACAAAGGCTTGTAACAGTCTGAGAAGTACATAGCCAAGAGAAACAGCTGACCCTTGGTAAGAACAACAGTGTTGTGGCTTTTTAACTCACTCAGTTCAGGTCTGCTTCTGCCCAGCCCCACAATAGCTGCAAATTGAACGAGACTTGTAATTATGGTAGCTATGAAAAACCAGCAGCCTTGAAGTTACCACAAAGGGAATACAGGATAAGATTGCCTCAAAAATTTTAACTCTATTTAAAATAATTAGAATTAACTATTATTTCCCTATGGAAATGTGTTGTTATCCTTGTCAAAAATAAGCTAACTGTAAATAGGAATATTTACTCCTGGAAATTAAATTGTTTCATTGATCTACATGTTTATTCTTATGCCAATACCATACTATCTTGATTACTATAGATTTGTAGTAACTTGAGATACCAGAAAATGTGTATCCTCCAACTTCATTTTTTTTTTAACATTATTTTGACTATTCTGGGTCCTGTGAATATCCATATGAATATGAGGATCAGTTTGTAATTTTGTGCAAAGATGCCAGCTGAGATCTTGATATAGATAGTCTGGAATCTGTAGGTCATTTTGGGTGTATTGCATCTTAACAATATTAAGTCTTCTGATTCATATATATGAGATGACTTTTCCATTACATAGAACTTTGATTTCTTTCAACAATGTTTTGTAGTTTCAGTATATAAGTCTCCTTGGTTTAATTTATTCCTAGATGTTTTACTCTTATGAATGCTATTGCAAATAGAACATTTTCCTTAATTTTATTTTTGGTTTGTTCGTTGCTGTTGTGTAGAAATACAATTAATTTTTGCATACTGATCTTGTAGCATGCAACAATGTCAAACTCATCTATTAGTTCTTGAACTTTTTGTTAATTCTTACTATTTTTATATATAAGATCATGTTATCTGCACATAGTAATAGTTGTACATCTTCTTTTCCAATCTAGATCAATTTTATTTTGTTACCTTGACTAATTCCCAGACTAGAATCTCCCATAAATGAGAGAGGCCAGAACAGACTTTCTACTCATGTTCATGATCTTAGTGAGAAAGAATTCAGTTTTCACCATGATGGTAGTGGTGGCATTTTCATAGATGCCCTTTATCAGGTTGAGGAAGTTCCCTTCTGTTGCTAATTTTTTGAGTACAATTATCATAAAGTCACATTTAATATTTTCAGATTAATTTTTTGTTTCTATTTATATGAACATGTAGTTTTTGCCCTTTATTCCATTGATATGGTACATTATGCTAACTGACTTTGGATGTTAAAACAACGTTACATTCCAGGGATAAAACCCACTAGACATGGTGTATAATCTTTATGTGTTGCTGGATCAATTGACTAGGATCTTTTTATTTTTATTTTTTTGGATTTTTGCATCTGTCCTTATGATCAATATTGATCTGTAGTTTTCTTATCTTATGAAGTATTTCTCTTGTTTTGGTATCAAGGTAATACTAGTCCCTCGAATGAATTGGGAATTGTTATCTCCTTCACTATTTTTTAGAAAATGTTGTGAACAATTGATATTTCTCCTTTAAAGTGTTGGTAAAATGCACCAGTGAGGCTCTCTCATCCTTGGCTCTTTGTGGGTAGATTTTAAATGACTAATACAATTTTTTTAATTTGAGGCAGTTGTCTTGAGTAAAACATTTAATGGGGAGCTAAAAACTCAGTAATCAAGATAATATTTTAATGCAATATTTTAAAAGTAAAAATTAATACAAAATATTTATGATTAACAAAACATCAAAATTTTACATAAAGTCACATTTTACTATTGACTCTTCCTTTGCCTCAGACGATGATATACCTCTGCATGGCACTAAATGTGTGGTTTATTGTATTGAACTCTGGAGTTGTGAATCATGGGCACAAATTCCTGAACATACTTGTAGTATAGTAAACACATAACATCACCTGTATAAGCACAGATTTTCTCACCTACAAAATGTTTCTAACATTATTGCTTGCTTGATACTGTGTATGAAAAGATTAGAGAGACAAAATATTTGGAACATTTTTTAGCAATTTATAAACGCAATACATGACATGCAGAGTTTTATCTCCTATTTATAGTTATAAGTTAAATATAGCTATATGTAGCATATATGCATATATACTTATGCGATATATAAATAAGTTGAGCACACACTCAACACACACACACACACACACACACACACACACACATTCTCCAGAATAAAATATGATCAAGCAGTGAAGCAGCATGAGGTTTATTCAGTCTATTGTAGTCAAGAAAAGACCACCTTCACAGAATCTTGGAAAGGTTTCAAAATAAGAATATAAGTGAAAGGTATTTATTGGGTTTTAGATTAAAGACTGCATGATTTTAAGGATAGTCTTAAAGAGAGAGGAATTGTCAGGTATGATCAGAGTTTGATATAACATCTTTGGATTGTGGATCACAGAGAAGAAATTGCTTTGATGTGTGTTGGTGAGTATATCGTTAAACCTGACAAGTAAGTGATTAGTTGTTTTACACACCCATCTCTTAGGAACAGTTATTTCTTAGGGAAATTTGACATTAGTTTTTGTTGTTTAGCACTGTTTAACACAGAAGCAGGAAATATATTACTTTATTTTTCTCTTTTTATATACATATACACATGTGTATATGTATATAAATGTTTTATACACACACAGATAATAAATAGCTAAAATCTTTTTTAATTACACTGCAAAGTAATTTAAATTGGGTAGTTACTAAAATGTTTGCTGCTCCAAAATCAAAAATCCCTGCTAGGGACTCTGTTGGTAGTCACTGCTCCATTATCTTTGGGTTGTGTCCTCGTAGTTTCAGCAAAATCCTTTGCATAGTTATGCTGTCTCTTCAGATAAGATGACATTTATTGTGCATGATCAACTTTAACCCAAACTCAGTTCACTATAATCTGTGAGAACTATTTTTTTAATTCATTAAGAAATATGAATCTAAAACATATCAACGAACAACTGACTATCTTTGAAAGAGAGTAGTTTACAGTCATTGATGAATGTTTATGTGTGTGCTTTTTATGGTTAGCTAGTATATTTTTAGAAGACTGCTACCTAGCTGGAATTTTATTATGTTCTTTCAAGTTATATTTCTTAAACTATAATCAGAATTTTTTTTTTTTCTTTGAAAAAAGACTTGCAATACCTGCAATCTAACTAAAACAACTAGGCAAGTGACAAGTAGGAGAGATGTAACAAAGGTGGGACCCAGGTGACCAGATTGCAGTCTCTTGAAAAGCCTATTTTCAATGGGAAATAATCTAATATGTATCTTGTTGCTATTCAGCTATAAAATAAAGAAGTTAAAAGATAATATTATTTAGGCTATTCTGTGGTTTTGCTTTAATAAATTCATATTTTAAAATGTTTTATAATTCCATGTTATTGAAATTATAATTAAATGAAAGAAAGAAATAGTATAAATTAATTAAAGATCTTGGAACTTTTGGAGAATTTCTTGAAGAATAGTATACATCTTTTTTTTTTTATCAATATCTGAAAGGCATGAAAAAAAGAGTACAAAAGTTCGTACATTGCTGTGCCTTTCTTTTACTATTGCAATTCATAAGATTTCT
>NW_006436811.1:3311539-3317751 GCF_000325575.1 Pteropus alecto | reverse complement strand
ACCTGGAGGTGTATAGATCTTCACCAGACCACATAATGTAATCATAGAAAGAGGGAGAAAAAAGATCTCACGATAGGATAAAAAATAACAGCATTTAACTATTTCAAGTAAAATATCTTTTTAATTCTGATTTTGTGGTCTTGCTGAGAAAAGTGATACTGTGTTGACAATAGAGAAAACGAAGACTTTACAGAAAGATTAATATATTAATGTGTTATTCCTAAATGACCAAATCACATATATAAACCACAATAGTCAGATTCTCCATTGATAGACGTGTTTTAACTTTTCTAATTGAACATCAAATATAGAAACTAATTGTGTTATATCTAAAAAGTGATTTTGTTATTGGAAAGGAAGTACTTTCAGAGCATTTATGATGTTTACTAGTGCTATATAGGCTTGCATTTTTAAGTTCTACAGTTATTTGTATTCTTGCAGGGTGGGTATAAGGCGGCCGTTTCTTTCTTATATTGAAGTAATGAGAATACAAAACAGCACTGAGGAACAAACAGTGAAGAAAGGAGAATGGAGGAACAAAGAGAAAATCTGTGTGAGAGGAAGGGAGAGGCCAGAGGGATACAAATAGGGCTCTAGTCATTTATTCGCTATTCATATGTATTTACAGAGTGTGTGAAAGGCCATGACCTCGATATCATGAACTATATCTAGATCATAAATAGCATTCTAGTGCAGTGGTCCCCAACCTTTTTGTCATCGGAAACCGATGCACCTAGGAGAATTTAATGCCTGATGATCTGAGGTAGAGCTGAGACAGTGATGCTAGTGCTGGGGAGCGGCTGCAAATACAGATGAAGTTTTGCTGGCTTGCCCATTCGCTCACCTCCTGCCATGCAGCCCAATTCCTAACAGGCCACAGACCAGTATCAGAAATTAGGGACCCCTGCTCTAGTGCATATAAAATAAACATATAGTGCTTGTAAAATAAATAATGCATGGTGTCATTAAGAAAGGTTGTCTTGATATGTTATTTTTCTTGTTTTTTGGTCTCTTGATACAATGTTCAAAAATTGTCACACGTCACTAAATCTTATTTATCAAACATCTACATTTCAATATCCAAAAAAATCACAGTTACCTATATGTAGACTTTTTAAATTTCCTATAAGAGATTAGTTCTGGCCACAAAGCATTGAGGTCCACAAAGACTAAAAAGAAGGTAGTTTTAGTCTACCTTAAATTCAAGTTTTAGGATGTTAAAGCTAAACCAATAATGGCTTTCAGGAAATACAAATTCTCCTTGTTGGATTGGAAGGCAGAAGGCATTATTCAGTCCTGTGGGGTCATTAAAACCTTGACTTAATTAAATAAGAATAAATACTGGATAGTTGTTTGAATATAGAATTGGATTTGAGCAGGAAATGGAGTCCAAAAGGAAACAGTTTAAAAGGACATTTGAACAGATGATTGAAAATGAAAGGTTTTATATAAGACTTTTCTAGAAAATACAAAGTTGATGTTCCAGAAGGCAGCAAGGGTCATAGATAACTTATGATTTCATTTATATGACCTTCTAGAAAAGGAAAAACTAAAAATGAAAAAAAAAATCTGGATGGTAATTGAAGGAGGAAAGGGATTACAATGAAGCCACAAGGATACTGTTGAGAGTGATGAAAATAGCATATTTTAAGTTTAACATTACTGTCAATATTCATGTGACTCTACACCAAAAAAGGTAAACTTTGTTCTATGTAAATTATGCATTGATAAAAATTACTTTTAAACTTTTTTAAAAAGCATAGTGAGCAGATATTCAACCCTGATTAGTGATATGCATGCTGGAATGTTTAGGCTGTAGTACACTGATGTCTGCATCGTATTTTAAAGTGCATCAAAAAGGTAAGACGATTCATCACAATATCTTTTTCCATTCCCTTCCTTTTCATATGTAGGGGTCTTATTTTCTTATCCTTTTACCACTCCATCCCTTGGTTGGAGCACTTAATTCTTTTCCCTTTAAGGTACTTGTTGATAGGAATGTAGTTGTTACCATTCTTTATTTCTGTTTTTGATACATGTTTTTTCTTCTTAAAGAAGTTCCTCCAACATTTTCTGTAATTCTGGCTTGGTGTTAATAAATTCCTTTAGTTTATTTTTGTCAGGGAAGCTCTTTATCTGTCCTTCAACTCTAAACGATAACTTCGCCTGATAAATTATTCTTGGTTGTAGATCCTGGGTCTTCATTCTTTCAAAAATTTTTTGCCAAGCCCTTCTGTCCTGCATAGCCTCTCTTGAGAAATCAGCTGCCAGTTGTATATGTAATGATTTGTTTTTCTTTTGCTGCTTTTAAATTTTTTTCTTTGTGTTTAACCTTTGCATTTTAATTATGATGTGTCTTGGAACGGGCCTCTTTCTATCCCTGATTTTTGGAATCCTCTGAGTTTCCTGGGGTTTTATGTCCTAGAAGATATTTAAGTCAGACAGAGAAAGACAAACACTATATGATTTCACTTATATGCAGACTTTAAGGAATAAAAAGAACAAACTAATCAAAAACAGACTCACAAATATAGTGGACAATTTGGTGATGGACAGAGGGGAGGGGGGTTTGGGAGGCTGGGAGAATGGGGTGAAGGGTTAAAGAAGTACTGACGGTCACGGGGATGGGGAGCATGGCATAAGGAATGCAGTTTGCATTAATACATTAGCTAGATGGAGAGTCAGGAGAGGGAGGGAGCAATTGGCAGGATCGATTTCTAACCAATGTACTGTATACTTGAAACTAATAAAATTTTTTAAAAAGATAAGATGAGTTGAAAGATGATGGAAGAATAGAGAGATATCAGATAGATATGTGTTAAAGCAAACATAGCAAAATGTTAATTGGTCATTCTACAGTTTTCTTAGATTTTCTGTATATTTAAAAATTTTTATAATAAAATATTGAGAAAAACTACACACCCACACACAAGCATATTTGTAAATGCATGAGAAAAGTTTTGGAGGTGCAATCACACAGCAAATATTTAAAAATGTTTATTCCTAGACAATGTGCATGGTGAGTTGGGAATAGGCAGGAAATGGATGGTAATTTGACTTTCTGCTCTATAAATTTCAAATTATTTGATTTTATTACAGCTTCTATATTTTAGAATTTCAATTAAAAAATAAATGGGGGTTGTAATCACATATTGATAATTTCACAAATATATTGAAAGTTGGAGGTTATAGAAACGGTGGCTTTAATGTCATGTGATTTATAGATAAGAGAATTTAGTCACATGACCTTGTTAATGGGTTAACTGAAAGAATTAAAGGCACATCAACATAAGCCTCTATGACAAGGGTCACTGTCAAGCTCTTTAGCCCTCTCTACAATTCTTCAGTCACTTTCAAAAACATTTTATTGAGACACCTCAAGATCGATAGGACTTTGCTTGCTCATGGATAAAATTATTATTGTAAAAGGAGAAGTATATGATTATGTCTTTCTCCCCTTTCTCTTTTTTTCCTCGCCCCTCTCTTTTTTTCTTTCCTCCATATGGCTGAATCAGTGCGTTGACTGGAGTGAGATATGATTCCTTCCACAGATTATTTGTTCACATGAACATCCTGCTTTGCCATGTCTCCAGGTTCTAATATTATGTAGTCTATCCATAGGTATTAGTAGATCATGATACGGTGTGAAATTATGAGGACAGAAATTATGAATGTTGACACGAGCCTAAAATATATGATCCATCAAGTTTTAACAAAAAGTTTACATTAGAGTATTAGACCCAAGTCTAGAATATATAAAAATGGTAATTAACAAAAACATTATCCATTGTGTTTAAATCTTTCTTAGATATCTCGTGAGAAGTAGAGGTAACTCAGCCAATGCAAGAGTCAAGTATCCCTGGCATCTTTGGCCTTCCTACGTGTAATAGTACCTCAATAATCATCAAATTGCATTGATTTCAAAACATATATCAAGAATACTTGTTGTTTCTCAACTCCTGGGTAGTCACTCTTTGTGACACATAGATTCATCAGTTGAAATAATAATAGGCAGAGTCAGACTCGTCAAATTGCAAATTAAAGGTGAAATTTATGGTGATCTTCTTTCACTTAAATATCCAAGCACATAAACCTGTGGAGGATTGGAAAGATAAGTTCTTAATTTTTAATTGTTACATGATAATAAAAATCTCCATAAGTCCATATAAGAAAGGAAGTGAGCTGAGATATGTGCTAGGTTTAAAGGCCAGTAAAAAATAGGGAAAAAATACAAGAAACTGTAATAGTGATATATTTTTAACAACAAAATTATAAGTGACAAAAATCTTCTATCAGTTTTTTTTGCACTTAAAATGATAAAAAAAAAAAAAATCCATGCTATAGACATGACCCTGTGTGAATTCTCTCCTGCCTGCATCTCCCCGTCATCTCATGTCACCCTCTCTAATTTTTTTTTAAGATCTAGCCACATTGATCTTTGCTTCAACCATAAAGCATACAAAATTATCTCCTGTTTAGGAATAATATTCATATTTGTTTTGTTTTAGATCTACGGTAAGATTTTTTAGAGAAAGCTTCCCTAAACCTCAGTATCATTTAGATTCCCTTGAATACATTCTCTCGTAGTGTCATTTGTTTCCTTCATAGCACTTATAAAAATCTGTAATTATGTTTTTGATGTACTCAATTGTTATCCAACTTTCTCTTGATTAACAATAAACTTTAGGAACTGTGAACACGATTGCTGTGTTCACTACCACTCAATCATTAACCCACACAATGATTACTATCTTGTAAGCACCCAGTAAATGTCTTTCAATGGCTAAATATTCCATTATTGATATAAACGCCATCTCCTTCTTAAGAATACATATTGCCTTGTTATGTATGTAATGCCAGGAATTCTTAGCACAGTATTGGCGTATTGCTCTTAACATATGAAGATTAATAACTGTTTCAAAATAGAAAGCAAATAATCATTAATTAATTAGTATTTATTGAACCCCTTAATTGTTATATTTGTAGATCTCAGTTTTCTGTTCTATAATATTAACATATTGTGCTAGGTGATATCACAGTTTTTAGGCACTTATATTCCTGACTTTTAAAATATGTATTCTGCTTGCTTATTAATGTCAGTTCTATTAACTTATAAAAAAAGGTGGGGAAAAACAGTGTTTTGCACACTTTCTTCCTTTCAAAGAACCTGTTAAACAGAAGAGTTAAATAATACAACCTCGATTTTACTGTAAAAGGTTGCAACAAATTCTTAATTTTGAGAGAAAAAAAATGTTTGGCTAATATTGAGAATATAAGTTTGAGACTATAAGATAAATATATATTTTGACTAGACTTCAAGGCTTCATTAAGATTAAAATTGGTGGAACTGATACTTGTATGTCAAAAGATTTCTAAAGTAACCAAGGCAGTTTCCTAGTGAAAAAGGAATTCTGATTGACAGGCTCTTATTTTCTCTAAAAGCACTTGTCTGATACCAGTTTTATACCAGCTGTAATATTTCTTGATAATATTGGGTTATCATTCACACACCTATTATTATTCAAATTTTAAGTCAATAGTCCATATTTTTATTCCAAAATTCACCTAATAGACAACCACAAAGAACAATGTTAAGGAATGATGATGTATTGTTCCCTCAGAGTAAAAGTAATAGATCATTTCAAAAATGAGAAAAGACAAAATTAAGAGAATACATCTTGACATATTTTATTCAAATTTGAATGTCTTTAAATATCAGCATTTATAATGGCATTCCAAAGAAAAAATAATGTCTTACTTGAAGATAAAAGTGAAAGATAAGAGAAACTCAGGTTTGTTAACAACTGAGAACATTTCTGGGACTGATTTAATTAAAGATCATGGAATAAAGTGTACTGTTCCTCAAAGATTAACTTTTATAAAAACCATTAGATATTTTTAGCCTTTATTGGTACATGGAAGTATAATTTTGTGAATGTAAAATTTTCACATGCTAAAGAATATCATATATACAAATCACCAAATGGCAAATGACTTAGAATATTAAATCAAATATTACATTTGCATAATATATCTGTATCAGTATATATTCTTTCATATAACTCAAGCTCTTCAATATCTCAATTAGAAGGCAGATTGCATGACAGAAAAATGTAATTTCAATAGTCATCCCAAACTACAATATTTGACTGTTTGGGTTCATTTTGCTGTTTTGACAACCAAGAATAAATTTTCTTCTAACAAAATATATA
>NW_006436811.1:3307845-3311487 GCF_000325575.1 Pteropus alecto | reverse complement strand
ATATTTTCCATATAGAGAATGCTGTATGGAAAGTTATATCTAGAGAGTAACTTAATTTCCTATATCCTACAACATATACACAAGCTCCTTATACAATTAGCAAATATTATGTCCCTCTTATGCTTATTTCACTTCCTTTATTGTTTCTTTACTGTAGACAAACATCCAAGGCAATGAATTTAGTAACAGAATGATAATATATGAGGATTGTGTGAGAATTCCTTCCAAATTACCTATTTTATGAAACCTGAGACTCCTAGTGCTGCTGTGTTCTGCTGAGAGTATGTGGAAGTGAGTGGAGAGGAGCAGGTCAACTGGACAGGAGGTAGAGAAAGAGGTTGCTTATCTGAGGCTGATATTTTCAAGTATGCTTAGCTCTCTTTACTTCTTTTAAGTACTTGGTTACATATTGTCAACAAGAAAGATAACTCTGCAATATTTTTAAATAACCAATAAAATGCCCCTCTTCCTCTGAGATCATGATTCTATGAGCAATTATACTTCACTTTTGCAAACTTGTTCAGTTGTTCTTGCAGAAGTTCATCTGCATAGGCTCACCTAAGCCATGGACAGTTTTTCCAAATGCAACTTATGTTTCATAAGGAGGCATTCATATGTTGAATTCACGAGGGTTTGGGTAACCGAAGAATTTCTCATGCAGGCAGAAAGCAAGGGCAGATTGATCAACATCTAAATAGTTCTTGCAATCACATTGGCTAGGAAAGAAAACTCAGCCTTATATGTTTCCTATAGTCCTGAAATTTCTATTTCATTGCGATTAAAGACTGTATAAATTAAACTATGCACAATATTATAGAGAAGAAGACACCCCTAGAACAAGGGGGATAGTGTGTGGGGAGGAAAGATGTTGAGGATGAAAGTAATTAGTATTAAGGTTTCAAACTGAAGCATTGCTCTTAAAGGTTTGAGACTAACATTTACCTATATCTGATGCCAGGAGCACAGAGTAGAGAAAGGCTACCATTTTTTGTTGTTGTTCTGGGAATTAATGAATATGTATAAGTACAAGAGTCTTGAGACTCAACAAGATTGTTGGGACCCAGAAAGCTAGTTCTTACTTTCTTGTTCTTGTTTTATGATGGAAGGTGTATTACGCTCTTGCTTTTGAGAGTAGAGAGCAATTTAGATTGGTGAGACTATTTCCAGGTATTTTTACATCATTGCTTGTGGTAGGGTGTCTACTTTATAATTAGAATACAACTTGATTATGTTGAGTCAGTTCTTAAGTGAGTGATACTCAGTACCAAGAGAAAACAAAATAGAGGGAATGGAACCTATCAGTTAATGAGCACCTGCTCTGCATTCCATTGGAGAAGATACTCATCTTCCTCTATCATTACAAAGACACTTAGAGGAAAATTTTATTGTCTGTGGTTCAAGAATAATAAATTGGAACTCAGAAATTCAGACAGTAACTTATCCATGTACCCACAGCCATAGAGGTAATCTATGAATCAAACCTAAAGCTATATGTTTCTAAAATTAAACTCCATTCATGATAGTACACTGCCATTCAGAGTACTGTCAACTATATAATTTGCAGGATACAATCAATGCAACTCGAAAAATGTGTCTCTAGAGATGTTAAAATATAAAACTTTTCCATTTCTTCTGTGATCTCTTTCTTGATTTGGCACAATGTTTTTGCTTGTGATTTAATGTTCTAAGGAAAAAAATTATTACTATAAATTATCCATTTTTATTTTGTGCAATGTTATTTTTGAGATGCAAATATAAAAGCACTTAATTTACATACAAAATCACCAAAAATATGTAAGTTGTGTTTGGTAACCTGTACTCACATACCCATTTTATTGTTACTGGAACAGCAGAAATACTGCACTAAACTAACGGGTCTTCTTACGTCACTTTGTGATCTGGGCGGGCATAGTCACACAAAGCTCTCTACTCCGAGCTTCCTGATAATTAAAGCAGGGTTAAAAAAATGAAAAACTTATGGGTTGCTTATCTTTCTCTATCTTTTTATACCTTCATTTTCAGCATAAGTAATTGGCTGATACAGGGAAGTACCATAAGAAATGATATGATAGGGTTTCTTGGTGGTTCACGTTTGTTGGAAAGCTATCATTTTCTTCCTGTGTTTGACGCAAGTTGTGTTTTAAATGGAAAGTGTAGCCTCTCTTGTACCTTGTACTGGTTTCAAGTCTCACTGAATTTCCACATATATATATTTTTTATTCTGTGGAATTCTGTACTCATAGGGTGTCATAGCACTGTAGGTGAATTGGGTTGCAAGGAGTGTCAGGCAGACGTATTGTGTGTATCTCCTCTGCTCATGCACATGATCCGTTGCTTTTGTTTACAAACACACATTCAAGAAATTAAGACAGTGGATTGAAATTCAATTAAGAAATTCAAAATAGTAATGTCAGAGCACTAAACACGTAGCGATTGCACGAGTTGCATGTCTGTGAAGCCAGCCTGTAGTTTTTTTAGATTCTGAGCCATGGGGCAATATCAGGACAAGTAGAGCAACACTCTTCCTGAAATTAATACATGACAACAGAGGGTTGTGAACAAATTACATGTTAACGTGCTTTCTTGCAGAGGGCATGGTAGCCAATAAGATGGAAACAATTTATTTCTATGAGGATCAGTGATTAGGCCAAGTGGGATTGACAAAGTGTTTGAGGAGGTCGATAGTGATAAAATAAAAGTTTAGTATATTCTGAAATTAAACAACAATTTCATTCAAAGCCATGAATGGTAGTAAAGGAATTTTGTGATTTGGATGGTCAGAAGGCAGAGGACAAGTTAGTGGAAGTTATATAATTATGATTCAACCATTACTAACTGTTATAAATGAGAGATTTGGAGTACAGAATAAGTAAGTAAAGGGGCACGTAAGCCAATTAAATTCAGACACTTCTGGCCCAGAACCTGAGGTCCCCAGAGCCACTACAGTCCGTGCGCTTAGAAGTTAATGCAAATAAAGTTGACTTGAACATAGTAAGCCCTCAAAAAAGAAGTTGCCATTATTAGGCCAATTATTATTATTATCAAAAAAGGTTCATAGACTTCTCTAAGACAAGAACTACTAATAAAATGACTATGTAAACAAGGCTATATATGATAAAAACCTAGGATTCCATATGTATGCCAACTGTGGTTATGAAATTTTATGTGAAAGAGTTAACAGAACTTTTTAACATTTATATTAAAAAAGGAAGACCATAATCTTGTAGAACTATTTATACTCTCCAGTTCTGATGAGTCTATGATTGACACCTGCGTGTTCTCAGCAGTTCCCTCAAAGTCTATAAGAGTGTGTATATTTTTACATTTTTTAGGAATTTGGCTTACTAGAGAAGGCAGTGCAGCATAGTTATATCTAAATAATTGAGTCCACTGAATTTTTTTTCTAAAATGGAATATATAATTCTTCTCTACAGAGTAAATGTAATCATGACATAGTTCCATGAAAAAGTTATAAAAAAGATGAAATAACTGCCATTTTGCCATTAACTAAATATACTTAAAATTTTTCAGCAAAAAATAGTAAAAATATACCAGAAAGAGGTCTATGTATTTAGAAGGGAAATAGGAACCATAAAGAAACATGCAGAGAAAGGTATTGAAGGAGAGAGGTAATAAATGGGG
>NW_006436811.1:3307353-3307823 GCF_000325575.1 Pteropus alecto | reverse complement strand
TAGAGAGTTTCTGGTAATTTTATCCTTCTGGTTTTATACATTGTGAATCATAAGAATTTGTAAAGAATTTTGAATAAGTGATATCCATCAGTATTAATAGCTTGTTGCATGTGACGTACACAAGAGAGTGTCTTTTGGAGCAGAGGCAAAAATCAAGCCAAAAGTAAGTTATGTTTATACAACACATTTAGGGACAAATTCAGCCAACCAATTAATAGATAGAATTGGAAAAAAAATAAAAGGAACTGATTAATATTAACTCATTCTTTTCATAATACTGTATATAATTTTCCAATGTCCCTGAGTGTAGACAAGGAGTAAAAGTCATCAATAATAATTTTATTCTTTATTAAGGATATGCCAGAAGAAATGCAATACAAATCAACAGGGTCATAATAAGAAAAAATTATGCACTATCATAGTGTACATATTTCTTTTTATAAACTAATACTGAGAATATATATATATAT
>NW_006436811.1:3280278-3307320 GCF_000325575.1 Pteropus alecto | reverse complement strand
ATACCTTAGCATCATCACTTACAAATTCCATTTCATTTGTTTCAGTCCAGGCAGTTTTCAGGCAATTATGCCAACAAATTTGTCTTCTAAACTCTGCATAAATATTTGCTCTATCTAGTTTCTTGTTCACATTGTTTGCAGAATCAAAAATGTATTCTGAGGGCCTTCTATGTGCAAGCCACATGGGAGGATGAAAATGAAGTAGAGATCAAATCTATCACAAAGCTACTAGCAATTCATAAAGAAAAGACATTTACCTGTCTAAAGCAATAAGACAATATATCACAAATTTTGCTAATAGCATGTTAAAGTACTGTATTACTGTTTTGTTGCTGCTGTAACACACTACCAAAAACTCAG
Organism: Pteropus alecto; assembly: GCF_000325575.1. Taxonomy (NCBI): domain Eukaryota; kingdom Metazoa; phylum Chordata; class Mammalia; order Chiroptera; family Pteropodidae; genus Pteropus; species Pteropus alecto. The sequence continues at coordinate 3,306,960 of NW_006436811.1, read as the reverse complement.
TGACTTAAAACAGCACAGATTTATTATCTTACAATTCTGTAGGTCAGAAGTTGGAAATGGGTCTTACTGGGCTAAAATCAATGTTTCAGCAGGGTTACATTCATTCCGAGGAAGAATCCACTTCCTTGCCCTTTCCAGCTTCTAGAGTTCATTCACATTTTTCCTTCATCTTCAAAGCTAACAACAGTGGGTCCAGTTCTCATATCAGATCGCTCTCACCTTCTCTCTGCCTCCTTTTACTTTTGAAGAACTGTGATTACATTGGACCTACATAGATAACCCAAGATCACCTACCAATTTAAAGGACATCTGATTAGCAAATTTAATTTGCTCTGCAACCTTAATTCTCCTTAGCTATGTAAGATAAAATTTTCATAGTTTCAAGGGATCAGAGCCTGGACATCTGTGAAAGTTAATATTCTGCCTACTAAGGTAACTCGTAAAATTCAGATTATGGAGGACTTGACTGTCTTTTGGGGAAAAGCTTTGTAAAAGACATGGAATTTATAGCACACTTTTCTATCTGTATGTAAGATGCAGGACAAAAACTACTATAAATCTTGAGACTATCAGTTAGTAAAATCTTTTTAGTCTATATTATTTGTTCTTATAAAATCAAGACTAGTAGCTACTCCATGAATCGTAAAGATAAATGTTATGTATTCATGTTTTTATTCTATCAGGTTGAAATTAATCAGATAATAATTATAGAGGATAGTAATTTTTTAATATATATGTTAGGATCACCAAAAATTTTGGAAGATCTCTTTCAATTTGTTCTAAGACTGTAAAATGCATTTTTTTATTATTATGATGGCGCAGTGATACTGAAAACATATTCAGAAGAGCATATGATTCAGTATGGTTTATTTTATTTTCAAGAAAATTTCATTTCAATTTAATGTATAATATGTTAATTCTTTAAAATTCACAATGTCAATAACATTATAAACTTATTTAAGCATAAAGTTATCTTTAAAAAACAAATATTCTAGGTCATGGAGGAATATTACATTTTGTAAAACATTTACAGACATCTACTATTAAACATATTTGAGTCATTGGCCATTTTTTATATCATTTTAATCTGGATGTTTGGTGTCTCAGGAAGAAAAAATTAGTTTTTATTTCATGAACACCTGAACAGACCCCAAATCTAGATGAATGACACTATTACCTAGATAGATAATCCATTTTTCTGTAGTGACAATTTTCCCTAATATTTCAGTAGTGCTGCTTTCAAGACATGATGTTAGATGTCCAAATCTGTGCTTTAGTCCCTGAAGTGACAGTTAAAGGTATCACAGATGAATGTTTAATAGAAAAACAAATATAACACACAAAAGACAATATTATTTTTGTATAATTAAATGATGTGACAATAAGGAGATAATATTCTTATTTTAATATATTTATGATAAAAAAGCAGTGATTTTTTTCTCTTTTCTCCTAACTACATCTCAAGAGCCTCTGATGAAAATGCCTTGAATATAACTGATATTTTCAAAAATGGTAGCAGGCAGCAGCACTGAATTTTCATTTATTATGTCAAATAACTGAAGCACTTAGGGGATCCCTATAGTACTGTATAACATCACACATTTATAGCAAATAGTCGCTAACCCAGGAGGCTCCTCCCTGTATAAATACGACTATGTCATCGATATAATGACAGTTGTAAATGCAATAGGATTTTAAATAAATGAATACATCATCTCAGAACTGATGGATAGATAAAAAAAGTAGTACTTGATATCTCAAAGTCCCTACAGAAGTCGGCCCAGTCTTTGTGCATTAGAGTGAATTTCTGGAAAGTCAGGAACAAATGCCTTGTAAATTGTCCTCTTCAAAAACTTACACACTACATACACAAGTATATAAACCATATAATCTTTTATATTTTTCATATTTGCTATAAGTAGTTATTATTTCATTCAATTTTATAGAAATATTAGGAATCTCTGAACATAAAATATTATTTTATTTTCTTTCTTCAGTAATAGGCTTTGATCTGGTATCATTTCCTTTTAGCCTTCAAGCTTCTTTTGACATTTCTTTTATCAGAGATTTTATGACAACTAATTCTCTCAGCTTTTGTCCAGCTGAAAATTATTTGTTTTTAATTTCAAAGGTAATTTCTACAAGATATTGAATTCTAGGTTTCCTTTTGTTTCTTTCAGCAATTAAAAAATAATATTTATTGTCTTATGGTCTTTGTCATTTCTCTTGAGAAGCCAACTGTCTTTCTTGCAAGAAATATACATATTTTTTTCCTTTAGCTGCTGTCGTCTTTGGTTTTTAGCCATTTGACTCTGCTATGCCTGTGTGTGGTTTTTATTTGTATTATTTTCCTTGGGGATTTCTGAGCTTCTTTGATCTGTAAGTTGATAGTTTTTAGCAGTTTTGGAGTATTATTGGCTACTATCTCTCTAAATATTTATCTGTCCCACAATCTCTATGTTTTGTTTTTCTCTCTTCGTCTTCATTTTGGATAATTTTCATTGAACTGTCCTTAGGGCCACAGTTGTGACAAGAGTGCACTTAAACCATTTGAATTAATTCCTTATTTTAATTATATGTAGCTGATTATACATAATATATAATATAATATATAATGTATAATATATAATATATATGTGATTTATTTATTTTAGCACTCATGATCTTCTCCTTGAATTCTATGGACCACTGCTTTGCATAAAGAGAAAACTGTGAGAATCAGCGTCTACCTACCCAGCCTCATTCTCACCAGCCAGTGACTTGCACTCTGTGAAGCCCTGGGATAAATTATATCGATATGGATGTGAATTAATTCTTTTGTCCTTTGGTATGCTATCTTCATAAACTTGAAAGGACTCTAGGATAGAATAGGTAAGTTATGGTTAGAATCCCATAAGATTTGAATATTTGACACTAGCTTTCATGTGTCCATTAAAGTTTTTAAAACACTGGATAATTTCTCCTTATTCCCACATGTAGTTGGTCATCATGAACCTGCTGGTTGTCCATGGAAAAAAGCAACTATGGATGACACACCAAGTAAGAAGGCCCAGTCACTTTCTGGACTTTAGTTTATTTAGATTTGTTTTGGGTTCTCAACTTGCTAATATGTTTTCAAAAATATATGTTTGTAATTTATCTAGCTTATTCTCATTGCTAGGGTGGAGAGTGACAATCTCTTAAGAATTTCTGTAATTCCAATTTGAAGATGTCCAATGCATATTTAATTTTAGGAGCCGAAACTATGTGTAAGTTTTCCTTTAATCCATTAAAATTTATACTATAGATATTAAGCTCTACTGAATAAAATATTTAAAGTAAAAGTATGAAATATAAAGAAATTATATGTAATAATTTCTTATATACAAAAATTAAAATTAAAAACTATTTTAAAAAAATGAAGCAAACAAAGGAAAGATTAATAAATAGCATCAGGAAGTGTTGAATTATGTGGCACAAATAAGTCCCTGTAGAGATTAAAATAAGTTTACTTATCTTCTAGTTACCTTTAATCCATCACAGATTAGAAGAGATAAAGTTGAGCCTTGAATGTCTCATAAACCAAAAAAAGAATGTAATAGCATAAAAAATTTTCATGTGCTCCTGGGCTCCAGTAATTTATTTTCTATTCATATGTATTTATAGAGTATGTGGAATGCCATTATCTCAATATCATGAACTATATCTAGACCATAAATAGAATTATAAGTAACCGTCCAAAGACAAAATAGTTCTGACAGATCTAAATACTGGAGATAAGGCCAAAAAAGTTCCATTAGAATAAAAATAATAAGGCAAGAGGTCTAAAGAAGATATACTTGTGTGAAAAATATTGGTTAAAACAGTAGATTTAAACAGCATAAAATAAAAATTAAAGACTTGCAGTTATCAAAGGCCAGACTTAAACATGAGTTGAAAATCCAGATTAAAAAGAAAGCTGCTATGTGATTTTGATATTAATGCAAACATTGAGTTTATAAGTTCCATACGTTTTTCTCATTTCCTTTATAGGTGTTGCAGAATCTGAATGTAACAACAGCTATGGATATATGGTAGAACAGTAAAGGGAACAGAATTGGCCATTAAAACTGATCATGTTGTGGGGTTATATAACCAAGATGACAAATGCCATTCTTTGTCCCTCCACAAAGATCAACAATTAGACAACAATTGATGAACAAAAAGCTCTAGGAGAGCTCTGGAGTCCACTTAAGAAACTTCAACAGTAAAATAGAACAGAAAGTGGAGAGTAACCTCATGGAAAGAGAAGGAAGATCACCTTCACTTTGGCTGCACTGCACCATTCCCACGGCTGGTATTGCTCACCACCAAGAGGAAACTCCCTAGATAGAAAGAGGTCCCCCTCCCTGGGAAAAATAGAGCCAGCGAGCAATCATCTTCCCCAGCCTTTCAGGGCATCGCTCAAAGGGCCTACTTCGGTTTCATCCCACCCAGAGACCAGAAAAGTTGAAAGATAAAGAGACAACTGGGAACAAGGAAGAAAAGCAGAGGCTACCAGCATCAGCCACAAAGCAGGAGTGAGCACTGTTCCCAGTGACCTGCTTTGCAGATCATCTCTGCATTTTTTGACACTTAAAAAACCAATGACCAGCACAGCTTCTGCAGACTCCCTGCAAATTTTACCAGTTTTTACCCCCAAGTATTTTCATTAGCTGGGGCCACCCACTTGAGTTCCTCTTGCTTCCTATTCTTCTTGCTCATACCAGAGCCTGGACTGTGCAGGCAGCCAGCCTAGGCCTCTTTGGCTATGTTAGTCCAAGACACCAGCCTAAATCCCCACGGCTGACCCCCACTGCTTTGCTCAGGGCTAGCCCCTCCAGCTGTACACTTGTAGGAGAATGACGTGATGCCCATTCCTGGCTTTCATTACCTTATGCACACCATGACAAAATCTTATACCCAAAGAAGTGCATGCCAAAATCCCAAGCTGCTTGGGGGCTTGGATCCAATCCTGTCTCCTGCTCCTGGCCTGTACAATGTCCTCATCAGCAGCTAACCCCTCCAGCTTTGCACCTGAACACCCACAGCCTGATTCCTGAAAATGACCTCCATTGCCATGATCCAGTGATGAGACCCAACAGCCACAGTGGTTCATGATGATAGCCAGAGTCCCCAAAGCTGCCAAAACACCCACATTTGACACTGGTGATTGCTACTTACTTTGGCTCACATCACTACTTGTATTTTTCGATTGGCCCCTGCTGCTACACAGACAGCTACTGCTGCCCACACAGCTAAATGTGTGAATATTACTAGCTACAACTTGCATTATTAATTTCCCAGGTCCTTAGCTGCTGAATCTGGAGGAACTACTGAGGACCACAACAGCCATTGAATCCTCAATGTATTCCCTTCAGTGCACTAGGTACCATGCAGTTATCGATGCACTGGTAGACAGTCGCCTGAGCCAGTGACTACACCCTCAGGACCCAGAGCCACCATATGCCTACACACTTGACACCTTTTACCACTAGATCCTGTGTCATAGCACATTCCAACATTCAGGTAAAGTTCTTTTCTTTATGGATAAATTTGATCCAATATTTAAAGAAGATTAACACCAATTTTCCTCAAAGTCTTCCAAAAAATTGAAGAGGAGGGAATACTCCCAAACTCATTTTACAATGCCAGCATTACCCTGGTACCAAAGCCAGATAGTGATGCTACAGGAAAAGAAAACTACTGGGCAGTATCTACAATGAATATAGATGCAAAAATTCTCAAGAAAATACTACCAAATTGAATTCAACAGCATGTTAAAAGGATCATAACACCATAATCACGTGGGATGCATCTCTGAGATGCAGGGATGATTCACCATATGCAAATTAGTAAATGTGAGATACATTAATAGAATAAAAGAAAATAGCCATATAATAATCTCGATAGATACATAAAATGCATTTTACAAAATTCAACATCCTTTCATGGTAAAACCTAAAAGACTGTATATAGAAGGAACACACCCCAACATAATAAAGTCCATATGAGAGAAGCCCATATATAATATCATACTCAACAGCAAAAGGTTGAAAGCTTTACTCTCTCAAGTGAGGAACAAGAAAAGAGAACCCATACTCATACTACTCTTCAACATGGTACTGAAATTCCTAGCCAGAGCAATCAGGCAATAAAAGTAAATAACAAAATGCATCTAAATTGGAAAGGAAGAAGGAAAATTGTCTCTTTTTTCTGATGACATAATCTTGTATATAGAAAATCCTACAGACTCCATCAAAAAAGCTGTTAGACCTAATAAATTAATGACATTTCTGAATACAAATTAACATACAAATCAGTTGCAATTCTATACACTAACAGTGAGTGAAGAACCAGAAAAGATATGAAGAAAACGATCCCATTTACAATAGCAGCAAACATAATAGAATATTAGGAATAAATTTAACCAAGGAAGTGAAAGATCTATACATTAAAAACTATAAAACATTGATGAAAGAAATTGAAGGAGAACAAATAAATGGGAAGATATTTTGTGTTCATTGGTCAATAGAGTTGATATCGTTAAAATGTTCATACTACCCAAAGTTATCTATATAATTCAGTGCAATCTCTGTGAAATACCAAAGGCATTTAGCAAAGAAATAGAAAAAGTAATCCTAAAATTCATAGAGAACCACAAAAGACCACAAAAATAAAAAAAAAAAAACAATCTTGAGAAAGAAAAAAAGCTGGAGGCATCACACTTCTCTATCTTACACTTTTCACACACACACACACACACACACACACACACAAAACTTGAAATGAATTAAGGTATTAAATTTCATGAACTGAAACCATAAAACTTGTAGAAGAAAACATAGGGAAAATCTCCTTCACATGGGTCTTGGCAATGATTTTTTTGATATGACACCAAAAGTGTAAGAAACAAAACAAGAATTAACATTGGGACTATATTAAACTAAAAAGTTTCTGCAAGGCAAAATAAACAACAAAATGAAAAGACAAACCATGGAATGGGTGAAAATATTTGCAAACTGTATATCTGATAAGAGGTTAAAATCAAAATATTTAAGAAACTCATACAACTCAGTAGGTAAAGGACAAACAATCCAAATAAAAAATGGGTAAAGGAACCGAAAAGACATTTTTTCAAAGAAGAAACAGGCATACAAAGGGCCAAAAAAAGTACATGAAAAGGTGTTTAACATCACCAATTATCAAGAAAATACAGCTTAAAACCACAATAATATATTATTCCACATCTGATGGCATGTTAAGGCATAGAGTAAATGGCTATCATTAAAAAGACAAGAAGTGAGAAAATGGGCAAAGATGTGAAGAAAGGGTAATGCTTGTGCACTGCTGGTGGGAATGTAAATTGGAGCAGCAGCTAAGGAAAACGGTATGGAGGTTCCTCGAAAAGTTAAAAATAGAACTGCCATATAATAAAGTAATCCCACTTCTGAGTATGTATCCAAAAAAAGCGAAATCACTATGTTGAAGAGACGGCCACACTCCTGTGTTCACTGCAGCATTGTTCATAATAGCCATGACATGGAAACAACCTAAATGTCCATTAATGGCTGAAAGGATGAATGCATGAAGAAAATGTGGCGCATATTTATACAAATGGAATATTATTAGGCTAAAAAAAAAGGAAATCCTGCCATTTGTGACAACATGGGTGTACTTTCAGGGCATTGTGCTAAGGAAAATAAGTCAGACAGGGAAAAACCAATACTATATGATCAAAGGTTACAAACTTTCAGTTATAACATGATTAAGATCTCATGTACAGCATAGTGACTGTAGTTTATAAAACTTTATTTTATATTGAAAGTTGCTCTGAAGGGAGAACTTTAGTATTCTCAACAACAAAAAGTGATAATTATGTGTTAACTATATTGTGATAAATTTATTGTATACATTTATCAAGTCATCACACTGTATACCTTAAACTTAAACAATATTACAGATCAATTATATCTCAATAAAGCTGAAAAAATAATCACGTGAAGATTAGAGTATGTTTTTATTGAGAATATAAAATGAATAAAGGTTCTTTAAGGATTATAAATTTATTTGAGAATAAATCTAAATTGAAATAGGAATATGTTGAGACTCTTACTAAATTAAGAGTTTAGGGCAATATTTATATACTTTCAAGCAATTTAAAGGTCACAAAGATTGCTTGAAATATTAAAAAGTACCTAAACCACAAGACAATGTTGAAATAAATGAAAATGAAAAATTTGTAAAAATCTTTCAAATAGCTTTTCAAATTTGTTTTAATTGCATTACAGAGAAACAGAGTAAATTGAAAAGCAATAAGTCAAAATAAATTCATTCAAGGTGAACATTGTTTCTTTTATTTCTTGCACCCATATCAAAATTGGAGTAAGATGATTGCTCAGATAAACTCTATATTATCTTTAATTATGTGGATGCAAGTTATATAATTTTTATTTTTTAGTATCTCAGAGTTTTTCTAGGCATTATGTTTATAACCATTTCAGGATATATATTTTAGTCCAATGGAAAAATATATTTTGAAATACAGGGTATATGTTACAAAAGTAACCTACTTTTATTTCAGTATAACTTAAAAGAAACAGAATAATGTATACTTTATTTTTCCAAATAATAACTTGAAATAAAACTGGCTATGGAGAGTATAGTGAAACCATTAATAATTTATCATTATGTCTAATTAAAAATATATTTATAATAATAAAAACATTATTTTTTTCCAGTGGATATATCTGTACTTGTGAAATATTTAAAGGAAGCTATATTAAAACAGTTAAATAATGACACTTCTACAGCTGCACTTAAAATTAAATTCACCAGTTAAAATTATAACTATTTAACCACATTATTCAACCATATGTTAAATATATATATTACAAAAAAAGTGATGTAGGCAATTAATTAGAATTGAAAATTGATTAATATCAAAGTTTTTCAAAGTACTCTAAAACCAAATGAGAGATCAGACTAATATGTTTTTGGTTAAAAATTCAGAATATGAAGATAATCTCATTTACTTTTATTGGTAAATAAATAAGGAATTTATTTTAAACTAATATTCACAGGTTAAGATTAATATCGACTTAACACAAGCTTATATATTTTATTTTTAAAATACTTTAGGATTTATTTGTTTCCCCAAACTTAGTTTGTTTCTATAGAAATCTGCTTATTTCTTTCTACTTTCCTTTTCTAATTGGAAATTTTGCTTCAAAGAGTAAACTAGCATTGTTTTTATGATGTCTGATAATATTAACATGCTTATTTTAACAATTTGATGATGAATAAGCACTCAAAATGAAAAAAAAAAACATTTACATATTCCTATTATATTTTCCTATCAATTCTCATAAGAAACTATTAGAAAGCTATATTTCATCCAACTATACTATAGAGAGAAGTAAAAGGAGTTTTTATTTTCTTACAAAGCAGGCAATCTAACATTATATGATTTTAGATTGTCATATTAGCTAGAATCCAGAGTATCAAGCTGAGGACATAAAAATCATTTTTTAGCTGCAAACTTTTCTAGACTCAGTGATAAAGCTTTATTGATGTCTGTTTGTAATAGCAATAATCCCTGTAAAATCAGTCATTAGCACCGTTAACAACTAATTTGTTGGAGTGTTAACTGCCCTTGGCTTTGCCTCAAGCTGTTAGCAAACTGGTTATTAACTGCTGGTTACAATTGATTTCTTGGGGCCCTATTTAACAGAAATTTGATTTCAATTCAACACCCACAGTGGCTAATTTTGATTCGGTAAACAAGTAAGTCTCTTTTCTTAAGGTTAGCCTTGATATTATATTATTCTATTGTTCGGTATTGTTCCATAGAAGCTATGGGTTGCTCTGAAAGAAATAGGTATGTCTCAGCACTTGACTGTCCTGATGTGTCACCTGTAATGTGGACAGGAAGCCACTGCCAGGATAGAATATGGAGAGACAAAATGGTTTTCCTATAGGCAAAGGTGTCAGAGAAGGGTGCAGGCTATCTCACTGTTCGTTTAATCTGTATGCAGAACATATCTTAAGAAAAACTGGGCTAGACCCTGAATAAGGAAGAGTGAAAATTGATATGACATATCAATAACTTAAGATACACAGATGACAGCATCTTACTGGCAGAAAGTAGCAATAATTTGAACTGACTTCTCGTGAAGTTGAACAAAAGAGAATGCCAAAGCAGGACTGCATTTGAACATCAAGAAGACAAAAATGAATACAGAAAAAATATATACAACTTTAGCGTAGTGAAGACATTGAAATTGTTGAAGATTTCGCTTACCTTGGTTTCATCATCAATTCAAGTGGAAATGGTAACAGCCACGATATCAAGAAAAAGAGAAGGCTGAGACTCAGAAGGGCAGCAATGAAAGAATTAAGAAAGATCACCAAGAGGTTATGGATTATTAGAGACCAAGGCTAAGATTATTCACACCCTCATAATCCCAATAATTATGTACAGGTCCAAAAGCTGAACAGTGAAGAAGATTGACAGGGAAAAAATTGATTCATTTGAAAAATAGTGTTGAGGAGAGCTCTACACATACCCTGGACTACCAGAAAGATGAGCAAGAGAGCCCTAGAGCAATTTAAGCATGAAACATTGCTGGAGGCAAAAATGACAAGACAGAAGCTGTTCTGCTTTGGGCACATATGGGAAGGCAGAGTTCTCCGGAAAAGACAATAACATGAGGAAAACTAGAAGGCAGCAGGAAAAGAAGTAGACAAAATCTGAGATGGATTGACTCCATAAAAGAAGCCAGGCACTGAACAAGGCTGTTGAGGACAGGACACTGTGGACACCACTCATTCATAGAGTCACCAGGAGTCGGAGCCAACTTAATGGCATGTAATACGTGATGTATCAAAACACTTTTGCCAAAAGTCATTTTGTGATTACTCTGCAGGTAACTAGGTCCATGTTTGTTGTGTTTTCAACCAATGTGGCAGGGCTGACAGACAAAAGACAATAAAAACAGCGAAGAATAAAATATCTTCTGTTTAATATGTGCATATATTACACATTTCCAAGGGTATCCCAGTGATTGAAAACAACAGTACTACATATGTCATATTATTTATATTATATTATTCAGCCATTTAATGGTAACAAAAGCAATAACTAACAGTAGTTGGGTATGAAAAATGTCTTATTCCACTATAAATAATCACAAAAACGCCAGAATGTTATCATAATGTCATGGTCATGTTTAATTTCCAAGTAAAAACCATCATTAATATACTTTCTCTAAGAAGTGCTATATAGTATAAGACAAATTATTTATTTAACAAATATTTATTGAGCATGACCTATGTGCTAGTAATTGTTTGCATTTTAATAAAACAAAGATTACTAATTTGGAGAAATTTAGTTTCTAGTGGACTTAACTAATATAAACAATAAACATAAAACCCAGATAAAAATATATATTAAAAATAAGTTCTATAAGAAAATGAAAGAAAGAATAGAGAAAGGATTATCAGGAAGTAAAGAATGGTTACATTGGGGTATAAAATTAAGCATAGCATGGTCAGAGTAGTTTTCAGTGAGAAATAGAGTTTTAACAAAGATTGAAGAAGGTGAGAGAGTTAGCCAAGCAGATATTAGGAAAAGAACAATCCAAAAAAGAAATAGCTAGAGCAGAGTTCTTATTTTTTCAATGTGATATAATACGCATAAAGCGAAGTTTACCATAGCACCATTTTAAATGCATAATTCAGTGTCATTAAATACATTCACAGTCTTGTGTAGTCATAACCACTACCTATTTCCAAAATGTTTTCATCATCTGAAACAAATTCTAAAACCATTTAAGCAATACTTTCCAATTGCCCTTATACAAAGCTTCTGGTAAACCTAATTAATTTTTCTTTTTGTATTTAGGAATTTGCCTATTCTAGATACTTCATATAAATGGAATTATATAATATTTGTCCTTATTGAAGAAGCATGTTTTCCAAGATCGTCTGTTATAGCATGTATCAGATCTTCATTTCTTATTAAGGCTTAATAATATTCCATTGTTTATATATCTGTTGATGGACATTTGGGTCAATGGACATTCTAGTTATTATGAATAATGCTGTCATTAAGAGCGATGTACATGGCATGCGAGTCTCTGTTTTTAATTCTTTGGGGTATATAACAAGGAGTGAAATTTCTGAGTAATACAGTATTTCTACATTTAACTTTTTGGGGAAGCACCAAACTAGTCGAATGGGAAGTGGTAGCTCATTGTGGTTTTGATTTGCATTTCTGTAATAACTAATGATGTTTAGAATATTTTCCTGGGCTTATTGGTCATTTATATATCTTATTTGTAGAAATATCTGTGCAAGACCTTTGCACATTTTTTGCTGTTGTGAATCGTACGAGTTCTTTATAAATTTTAGATATTAAGGCTTATCAGATATATGACTTGCAAATATTTTCTCCCATTCTGTGGTTTGTCTTTTCTCACTTCCTTCACAGTGTCCTTTGATACACAAATGTTTTTAATTTCATAAAGTTCAATTTATCTATTTTTCTCTTGCTGTCTGTTATTTTAGTGTCATGTTCAAGAAATCATTGTCAAATACAAAGTCATGAAGAATTTCTCTTTATTTTTCTAGGAGTTTTATAGTTTGGCCCTTAAATTTGGTTATTTGATCCATTTTGAGTTCATTTTTGTACATGGTTTAAGGGTCCAACTTCTTTTTTTTTTGCACTGGATATACAGTTTTCCAAGATCGTTTGTTGAAAAGACTGTTCTTTCATCATTGAATGGTGTTGGCACCCCTTTTGAAAATCAGTTGATCATGTATGTGAGGGTTTATTTCTAGGGTTTCTATTCTAAGCTATTAGTATATATACCACTACCACATGGTTTTGATTACGTAGCTTTGCAGTTAGTTTTGAAATCAGAGAAGTTCGAAAAGGTAAATCTTTCACTTTGTCTTTTTCAAGATCTTTTTTTTTTTTTCTATCTGTGGTCCCTAGAGATTCCATATTGCTATGGACTAAATGTTTGTGTCTCCTCCAAACTTATATATTGAAATTCTAATCTTCAATATGATGGCTATTGGAGGTGGGGATCTTTGGAAGATAATTAAGGTTAGATTAAGTCATAAAGGTGGGATCCTCATGATGGGATTAGTGATCTTATAAAAAGAGGAAAGTACATAAGAGCTCTCTCTTTATCTCTCCCTAAGTACACAAAGCAAGGAAAGCCTTGTCAGGACATAATCAAGAAGATGATCCTCACTCAGAACTTAACCATGCTAGCACCCTGATTTCTGACTTCCAGCCACCAGAATATGAAAAATAAATGTTTGTTGTTAAAGCAAGCCAGTATATGGTATTCTGGTACAGCGACCAGAACTGACTAAGCTGCACATGAATTTTAGCATGAATATTTCTATTTTTGCAAAAATTTGTCGTTGAATTTGTAGATCGCTATGGGAAGTATTAAGATCTTAAGAAATTAAGTCTTCCAATCCATAAACATGAGATTTCTTTCTATTTATTTGTTGTCTTTTTTTTTTTAAGCAACATTTTGTAATTTTAGATGTAGAAGTCTTTTGCCTCTTTGGTTAATTTTATTTCTAAATATTCTGGTTTTTTTCCAATGCTATTGTAAAAGCAAGTATTTTCTTAATTTTATTTTTGAATGGTTCATTGCTGATGTACACAAATACACATGATCTTTGAATGTTAATTTTGTATCTTGCAACTTTGCTGAATTAGTTTCTTGGTTCTAGCAGGTTTGTGTGTGGGTGGGAGGAAGATTGTTTAATGTTTTCTAATGTTCTACATGTAAGAACATGTCATCTGCATACAGAGAAGGTTCTATTTCCTTTCCAATCTGGATGCCTTTTTTGTTATTTTTCTTATCTGTTGCTCTGACAAGAACTTTGAATATCATGTTAAATAAAAGTAATAATAGTGGACATCCTTGTCTTTTTCCTGATCTTAGAGAATAGCTATTAGTTTGTCAATATACGGTATCATCTGTGGGTTTTTAATATAAAGTATTCATCAAATTGAATGAGTTTCCCTTTATTACTAGTTATTGAGTGTTTTTATCATGAAAACATTTGGGATTTTGTCAAATGCATTCCACGTCAATTAAGATGAGAGTGTATTGTTTGCGGTATCCCCCGCTTCATTCTATTAATGTTATTTCATTGATTGGTTTTTGTATGTTGAAAACCCCCTTGCATTTCTAGGATAAAACTCATTTTTTATGGTGTATAATCATGTTACTATGCTACTGAATTGAGTTTGCTATTGTCTTATTGAGGATTTTTGCATCTATATTCATTAGGGATGTTTCTTGCAATTTTCTGCAGTTGTCTTTATCTGACTTTTGTATCATGATGATTTTGGCTTTATAGAATGATTTAGTAAGTGTTCCCTCCTCTTCAATTATTCAGAAGACTTAAAGAAGAATCATTAATTCTTCATTAAATGTTTGGTAGAATTTATCAATGAAGCAACCTGGTCCAGGGGTCTTCTTTGTTGGATGCTGTTTGATTACCGATTTAATATCTTGTATATGATGAATCATTCTTTCTAACTGATTTCAAAATTCTTTGTCTCTGGATTTAGACAACTGACTATCTTTTTCAGTATGAAATTCTTCGGGTTTATACTGCTTGGAGTAATTTTTTTTTTTTTTTTGAATGTGTGTATTCACATTTTTCTTCAATTTGAGGAAGTTTTCAGCCATTATTTCTTCAAATATTTTTTTCTGTCCCTTTCTCTTTTCCTTCTAAAATTCCTATGTAACATACATTGATGTACTTATTTGTGTAACTTAATTCTCTTAAACTCTATTTATTTATTCTTTTTTCTTTCAGATCTTCAAACATGATCATTTCAATTCCCTGATCTTCAAGTTTGCTGATTCATTCTTCTAACTGCTGATATCTGCTGCTGATCTTTTTTTTTTAATTTTTTTTTTTTTTAATTTTCATTATTGTACTTTGTGGGTCCAAAATTTATGGTTGGTTCATTTTTATAATTTCTATGTGTTTGTTGATATTCTAATTTTTTTTCATACATCATTTTTGTTTTTCTTTAGTGTTTTACTATGCTTTCCTTTAGCTCATTGAGCATGTTTGAGACAGTTGTTTTAATGTCTTTGACTAGTATTTTAAATATCTGGATTTACTGAGAGATGGTTCCTGTCATTTTTTTTTTCCTTTGGTACATAGTTTTCTCTTTCTTTGTATGATTAGCTTTGTTGTTATTGTTGTTATTGAGAATTGGACATTCTGAGTATTATAATGCAGTAAGTATGAAAATCTATTTTTAACTCCTCAGGGATTTCTGATTTTGTTTGTTGAGATCTGGAACTATCTGTTCTTGACTTTTCCAAACTAGTTTTGCAAAGTGCATATTTCTTGTTATGTGCAGTCATTGAAGCTTTTGTTCTATTATCTCTGTAGTCAGCTAGTGACTTAACTAAGATATTCTTAAATGTTTGGCTTCATAAAGAGGAAAAAAAAAAGTGTGTTAGGTTTTTAAGTCTTTTGGGGAAATAGTTCTGCTGAAAGCTACTGTAGCCAGAGTGTCTATGCCATTCCCTTAGGGTACTGCCATACCAACCAAAGTGCACAACTCTAAATTTTAGGAGATCAATGACTCCACTGCCTGCCTGCCACCAGCTAGCTGCTCCCAGAGTTTAGGCATGCCTCTACCTGCCAGCATTAGCCAGGACTGAGGAACTGGAACGGTGACTTGTTTCTGAATACCACTCTCTTTCATTAGTGTAGCAAACTCTCTCTTTATCCAAACTCACTTAGTTGCTCTAAGTATCCAATCACTCACCAGAGTTCTGAATTATTTGATTCCAGTCTCTCTCTCTAGCTCATCTGTTTCTTTAGTGGAGGAAGTGATCTCTAGAACTTCCTACTCTGCTGTTTTGCATGACATCACTCTAGAGAAAGGTAAGAAAAGAATATGGCTATGTTCAAAAGCAGTTCATCATGAGGCGAACATGTTTCCGTACATCTTGTAAGCAAAGGCATCTTTATTTTGAATTACCCTTACAATGTTGTTTGTATGGCAAACATCCTTGGAAGATAGAGATGTCTAGGTTTGTTATGCAGTATAGTAAATGTTAATGTCTCCCTCTGGAAAAAAATTAGTCAGTTTGCTTATAGCCCATTTTATAAAAATTAGGATCTTTTAAGTTTAGAGTTTTTCTATTATAACACAACCCATTGTATGTGCAGGCATCATTTGGTTCTTGGCATGCAGCCTTGTTGGAATTGGAACTGGTAAATGAGTTGAGAAAATGTAATATTCTGGCTACTGATATTTCTGTAATAATCTGTTCTTCGTTTCTGATATGAGAGTCTTATATTTTCAGGGAGTTTTTATAGAACTGTGGCAGGCTAACTTGTTAGTTTGCCGATAGGGTAAAATCTCAGACCCTTCACAGTTCTCAAATGTCTACTATGTGTGAATCAGGCAGAGTAAAAAGTGGTATTGGGGTATTAGGAGATGATGTCAGAGAGGAAGGAAGTGGAAGGGTGGAGGACATATTGTGCAAAGTTTTGTAGACTACTAGAAGGAAAAATATATCTGTAATGAGTGAAATGGGATGCTATTAAAGGGTTTTAGGAAGCAAGTAACATGATGTGACTAAAGATATAAGAGGATCATTCTGGCTACTGAGTTTTAACACTTTACTGGGTATATTCGGTAAACTGGATAATGGATGGTAATTGACTAATGAATAAAAGAAAAAGGGTATTGTCAAGGCACAGCGACTGCCATCACTTGTGAAGGTTATACGTCAAACATTTTGATGAAAAGGTCAGGAATTCAGTTTTCATATGAAATATAATGTTTGAGATGTTTATGAGTCATCCGAACTCAGATGTCATACAGACAGTTGAATATAATTATGGGTTGGAGATAAGTATTTGGTAATCAGCATATGAATAGTATTTAAATCATTGGACTGTACAAATCATTAAACTATATGTCTGCAAATGTCTTTATTTCAGCTTCATGAAGCTTAGAATTCTAGTCTGGCAACATTGTATTCTGGCTTCGTGTGTGTGTAGGGTGTGTGTGTGTGTGTGTGTGTGTGTGTGTGTGTGTGTGTGTGTGTGTGATTATCAGTTGTCAATCTGAATTTTAGTCCTTGAAAGGTAACCTGTATTTTTTCTATAGCTGCTTTTAAAATATGCTTTTTGTCTTCTCAGTAGGTTTACTTTAACACATCTACTAGGAATTACTTTACTATTTATCTTGCTTCAGGTATGCAAGACTAGACTCTGTGGGTCATCTTTAATCAACATATTCTAAATCATAATCTCTTTAAATATCATTTCTGGTCTATTCTCATCTTTTGGATCTTCAATGACACAAATATTAGACTGTCTCACTATGTTCTATATATATATACACATATATCTGTTATCATATCATTATTTTTGACTTTCTGTCCTGTTATAATTTATTCTAAATATTTTCTTATGATCTGTATTCATATTTAGTTCTACACATTCAATTTGTGTAGGTTCTTTTAGTTCTACTGATTTTTCTATATATCGCTTTATTTCTTCATGTGCCTAGCTCTGTTTATGTCCAGATATTATATTTGAAAAATTGTTTCATAAATATTTTGAAGACTTGGATAATATCTTCCTCCAAGGAAAATTTTCTCCTTTCTTCTAAAGTGACAGGGAGCACAATCACTACTCCAGTCTTATCTTAAACCAATATCAGAAATTAATATGATTTAAAAATTCACTACAGTCTCTGTATTTTGGTGAGCTATTCTTTTTCACAGCCTCTACCCATTGTGTCTCAGCCTATTTTGAAGCCCATCCCTTCTTCTGGTAAGACTTAGAAATAAACCCTCCTCCCCCTCTTCTTGGGAGACAGTCAAAGCTCTACTCCACCTCCTGACTTTTAGCCACCACCTTGAGAATTATCAGATTACATATTTTCAGGAGAAAAGTAATCTCTGTTGCCAGGTTCACCTCCCTGGTTTTGTTCTCTTCCAGCATCTTTGTCTGGTAATTCTTCGTAACTCTCCAGTGTTGTCAATTATTCAAGAAGATTGCGGTTGTTGTTGAGCAATAGTCCTTGAGTGAGGTTTATTCCAAATTACCCACTCACTATTATCAAAGAGAAAGCTGTCTCTATGAGTTTCATTAAAATCTCTGGTCCTATAATAATGTAATCAGAAAATTAATCTAAGTTGTATATAGCAATACAGCATGTCAATGCATTGTCCTAAATACCCAAGTCAGTGGTAAATGATAATACATATATTCATTTTATCTTTGGTACTTCCTTGCTAGTTTGATTTGGAGTTTAACCTCTATTTATTTATTGCCTCAGTTCTTCAGAACTATCATTTTACTTCGTTTTCCCTGATACTGCAGAGCACATGACAACTATGAAACTTATCATAAATTACTGTAGTAGCTCAGGGGGATATCGTTAGTTAGCAAGTTAATAGAATTAAGGTTGTAAAAAGGTATTCAAAATTGTATCTAGTGATGTCTACTTGAATGTTAAATTATATTTGTAACGAATAAGAAAGAAAGCAATATACTACTTTATTTTCTTCAAGTTATGGTCATTATTATTTTGCTGATAATGGCAACATAGAATTTATTCTATGCCTTTTACATATATCTAAATGTATAAAGAAATTATACCATTGGTTTCATACCAATGTCTGTCTTTATCTGAGTAACATCCAACTAACTATTTTTGATTTTCATGAATATCTTACTCTTCAGATTAAACTCAACCCCTAAACTGCAGAAGCCATGCATTTTAAACTGTGATGCTGTGATCAGAGAAAACTGCATCACTAATTATAGAAGCACTCTTCTGGCATTTAAAATGGGAGAGGGCCATAATGTACTCTCTTCTCTGTTCTTTGAGTTAAAGATATGTTCTGTGATTATAACTTAAAGGGAGCATACACATTCATGCTTTCTCAATTCAGCATGTCTCTTTAATTTTATTGATTTTTATATTACTGGTATTCCTATTCTTTCGGATAGTAAAGCTATATAACTTCTTTTACTTTTTGCCTGAGGCAAAGTGCTAGTATTTGATTTATCTTCTGTACTTGTCTTTCTTTTAACAATATGAAGTTTTTCTGAAACAAGTGCAATGCTGAGTGTGACCCCACAGGGAAATAGTTTTTAAGGAATGTGTACAAAGTACTTAATAAGTCATGTCATTCCATGATTTACAGTGCATTATATTTTCAGTGACTGTAGTTAACTTTCTTGGTCTCTAGATGCCAACATTTTAATAAAAACAAGACATTTTCAACAAAATGTCAGAAACAAAGTGATCAAAGTGCTGTGGGAGCAGTTTGGCAACAGTTTGAGCTTTGAATTTCCTATTCACTTTCCAAAACATTCACTTAAAAAGCATTTATTGAAGCTGAACTGCCTTTATCAGCCTGATCAGAGCTCCATAAAGAGCATGCATGATTCAACTGCCTTCCCAAGCTTTAAAAAATATAACTTTGATATATGCCTCACAAGTGCAGTACAATAGTTTTCATGCTCACGTTTGTTAAGATTTAGTGCAGCCATTAAAGAACAGAAGGGCTCTTTGGTGGCAATCCTCAGACATACCAAATATCCCAAAGCAAAACCTTCTACAAATCAGAGATTAAGGTACTGACAAAAATTTCCACTTGATTGCAGTTTTCCCCTTTAAACCTTATATCAGGAGTGACTATCTTTTCGATCAAATCTCTCAGGGAGGTGAATAGATAGGTTTTTTCCTCTTGGAGGAAAATATCAACTGAAAGATAAAAAGTGACATTTTATGTGCCTTGTCCAGGAGTCAGTCGATTGATTTAAAAAATGGTACGTGAGCCTGACCTATACATGAAGTTTGTGGCATGTCTCTTGTCAAGTATTGATCACTTAAGACTTTACTGTTTGCCTACTGCATTGTATCTAATAATCTCTTTTTATTTAGTTTGTGGCTTTGAATTCTTATCATGGCTTTACTGATTTCTCTGGGACCTATTAGATCTTGCTTTTGCTGTGCAAATGGCTATGGAAATTAAGCTTGCTGAAGCACTTTTCCTGGGCCAACACTCTTTGTCTTCCATCAGTTCATGTGTCAGGTGGTTTGCATGCAGATAGGGTACATTTAGAATCGGGTGAGTGCCATCAATCTTCATGACATTGCTATACACACCATAAACCTCGACCTGTTTCATTGGGATATTGTAAAGGATGGCTGAGCAATCAAGCTATTCCCCTTGATTGACATCAGGTATTTCTACCTAACTTACCTTAGCACTTTGGGGTCAATCCTAGGTGCTTAGAAAAATTGGGCTCTGGTGATGTGATCAAATGTCTTCCACATCTTGACATATTTGCCAACTCTGTTAGCTTTCAAAATTGTATTTTTGAACTCCATCCAAAAATCAGAAGCAAAACTGAATTTTGTTTGTTTATTTGTATCTTCTACTCATATCATTGCCCAAAGTTTTGTGAATGGTTTGTACAATACCTATTTTATTTCCTGTGTGATTTCATTGAGTTATCTGTCATAGAACCAAGAAGAGACAGTAAGTTACAAAAAGTGAGCCATATTTCTGAGGGGTATTATGCTTAACTTGTTTACATTCTATTATGATTTACAGAAAATGAAATAAACTTCAGTATGTTCAAGGCAGTAGTTAATATAGATTTAGGAATTTATAATATGTGTAACAGTAAAAAAATACTCTACGAAAAATTCTTTTGTATGAATATGTTTGCATACATGTATGTTTTTGTGTATATGTGTATATACAGAAAAATATACGTGCAATCCTGCCATATAATAAGGTTAGTAAATAGACCAATCATGTTCAGTTACACATTACCATTTAGTGTATCTGTTACTCCTAATCCATAGCTCAAAAAAAAAAAAAAATTCAACAGTAATCTTACATTACATTGGCTATATAATAGCCTCAGGTTTTCATTTTTGTATTAAAATGATATTGGTATCAAAATACATCTTAAAGGAATTCCTGTAGATGGGAGAGTAAGAAAGCGGTATATTTACATTTTAATTTGGAAGTCATATCTAATAATCGCTTGCATTTTCTAACCGAGTTTCAGTGTAAATATCAGGACCATATTATATGTGATACACATGAATAGGAATAAGGAAGGAAGAAGGTAAGATTTTAACAACTTCACATATATTTATGCTAATCAATAGTGAAATAGAAAGATCCGAACTCTTCCCAAATTAATGCAGAACACTTTATTAATATATAGTTTCCAGTGCTTTGGTTATAGGTAAACATATGTTGAATATTCTATGAAAACTTCTCACTCTTAATTTTGAATTAGTGACAGTGAGAATTATGAAAAACTGTGTGTATGGACTCATTTATGCAAATGTATAATTCATGATGCTTGCTTACTGAAAATAAGAATTACCAATAGAAATTTTTAGATACTGTACTTTAAAGAATATATTTTACTTATGCAAATTAATGCCTGAATTAAAAATGATAGTTCTTGATGTTAAAAATTTAAACACTTTTTAGAATGTATATAACTATTTTTATAGCATGTAATATAATTTAGCCCTATTGTTTCTGAATAGTTTGATTCTTAATGGATTCATACTGTGAGTAGTAAAAATGTCTAAATATTTTTTTGCAATTTTATTTACTCTTTACCTCTTCCTTTATTAATTATTGAACATCTGCATTATATCTGTTTTCAATTCCTTCCTTTGAGGACTGCTTTTCCTCATCTTACACTTTAAGTCTGATTATGTGGTGTACCACCAGAGAGCATTCATATCCTCATGCAACCTCTGGACTTAATTGATTAGTCCAGGAATGGACAGTAGGTATAAAATAAACAATCAGAGTTATTCTCTGAAACTTTACCAGGAGGTGAGAAGTAAAATAAGCCTTTTTTGTGATGTACTACATTCAAAGTATTTATGGTAATATCTTGCATATGGTAAGTGCCCAATGCATTTCAGTTATTATCATCTTTAATTATTAATTATTATTACTAGCAAATTTAGAGAACAGAATAATCAAAATCTTGGTTTTAAACTTCAAATATGAGCCTCATAAGCAGTATGCAAAGATTTTTCCATATATCCTACAGTAAGAAAGCTGAAAATAACTGAGAACCTGGCATAGGATTTAATTGTCAGAATAATTGAGCTCCAAAGAAAATTAAATTTCCAAACAAAGTTGGCATGCTATGTGAAGGTCAGGGCCCTGGTTGGGAAACAATGGGATCTTGAACCATGGGATAAGGATACCTGGTTTGATTCCTTGAAAAGCCTTGTATATCCAGGATCTTCTGAACCAACTTCTCCACCTGAAGCACTAACATACCTTTCTTGTCTGAGATGTTGCAGAGTTCTCTCTACTGCAAGATACCATAACTTGTTCCCCAATCAGTATTGATGCCCACTTCCCATTAGGCCTATGATTAGAGTTAAGTTACAACACTCCCTGATGAAGGTATGCTGAATGTTATCAGAAAAGGGAGAAAAAGAACTGAAATCCAAAGAATCTGCAAGACTGAGCTAGTTAGTATGTACCACGAGAATATAGGAGAGTGTTGTGTTAGGGACTGACTTTTGAGGTTCCTTGATTCAGGGAGAATTTGTTGATTTGGGAGTACTGACCTAAAATACAGGATTCAACAACTTCGAATCCCCAGAATGTGGTACAGACTTGCTACTAAGATGTCTTACAGAAACATGGAAAAAGTAGTGGCATACTCTAAATGACATTGAAATGTCCAAATTGCCATTTCATATAGTAAAAGAAGGATTAAAATACCTAGAAATTGGGCTTGATGGTGTGGCTACTTTATGTAAGGGCCTAAAACTTGTAAGATGATAATATTGCAAAGGAAGACCCAGATAATATACCATTTATCATGGCCATTAGGAATATGCTAGTGAGCGTGGCACCGGCATCACCAAAAGTTTGATAGTAACTCTCCATGTAGGTCACCACTGACTTAGAGAGGCCATTATGGAGATAAGCTTACTGATAGCAATCAAGACAGGACTCTGAAACAGTGGTAATTAAGTATTGACAAGTCAAGTGGATGCAATTATTGTGACATGTGGTAAGGTGAAAAGGGTAACTATGGGAGCCTAACCTGAAGATATAATTAGAAATAACATCTGTAGTTTTAGAACGTGACACCCAAGGGAAAAAATTACTGGTCTCCCTACAAGGATTCTACTCATTTTTAACATTCAGTGAAAGAAAAAGTGGATAATTAAGAGGTTGAGGTATGTCGCCCTAATAAAAGTCATCATCTCTTTCCCAGTTGTTGGGATGGACACTGTTTTTGGACCAAGATTCTTTGATTTCAGAGTTAGAATCTTAGGAAGAAGAAACCTGCAACACCAATGCAAGTGTACAAGTCAGATAACTATGTCCTGAAGAAAAGGAAATGTTGAAATATTTTGAGGACTCTTGGACTTTGGGTCAAATTCCTTTAATAACTAAGAATGTGGAGAATCTTAATGGCAATCTTTACTAGAATGGGAACATATAGAGTACATGTAATAAATGCAATGTGTCCAACACTGAACTCTCACTGTCTCCATTAGTTCTGTAATCTACTTAGTGGTCATTTTCCTGGTCTACAGATTTATAATTAGAATAGACATAATTGGTAGTTGGCACACAGCCCTTGGCCTATGGGATAAGAGCTATCATCATGGCAAAGGAAAAGTAGAATCCTCTATAATTTCTTCTCCCAGCCCTAGCCAAAAGAGTAAATTTAAAAACAAACCAAAACCACTATCTTTTCCTGAGAAGATTATAGATTCTATTGTGCAGAGTTTATAGTTTTGGTCATACCTCAATTTAATTCTCCAGACAGATTTTGAAGAATGCCAGTAGATTACCACAGACATAACCAAGTAGTATCCCTGATTACAGCCACCACGCCAGATGTGGTGCCTTTGCTAGAGAAGATTAACTCAGCTTTGGGTACGTGGTATGTGGCCATTCATTTATTGAATGTATTTTCATTTGTTTTTCTCTCCTTATCAGAAAAGAGGATCAGAAGCACTTCATGCTCGCATGAAATGGACAACAGTATATATTGTGCATTGTCACCAAGGGTGTGCTAACCCTTCCGCCATGATATTAATCAAGTCCAAAAAGATCTGCACTTCTTGGTCATCCCTCAGAATATCCCATATACCCTCTCTAGTGCTGACATCATGCTAATCAGACCAGATGAGGAGCAATGAGTCCAAGTTGGAGACCTAACTATGATACAAGCCTCCACAGGTGGGACGTAAACCCTATACAGTTTTGCCTACAAATCAGTAAAAATTTTAAGAGACTAGTGATCAGGGGCATTTTGAGACATCCTCCTAAGGGAAAATTACCATGTCGTGCACCTCTCACCATGAAGAGGTAGCACAGCACCTGGTCGGTCTCTTCCGGTCCTGGAGGCAGCATATTTTACACCTGGGAATGCTGTTCCATAGCATGGATTGGGTGGTATGAAAAGCCACTAGCTTTGTGAAAGCAGCTCTGATGCCTGAGCCTTAAATTTCAGAAGACATTGTGGTATTAAAGATAAAAGTGACGGAAAAACCTTCTCTGTGGAGTTTATGAGCAGCTTTGATAGGAAAACCAGGTCTTGGTGGGCTGTTTGGCAATGTTCAAGCTGTCAGTTCCTTCATGGATGCCTCAGCTTCAGAGAGCTACAAGGACACACTCTTCTTAGGGCAACCCATATTAAGTGATGGACCGACGCAGGGCTATAACCCAGGACACCTCTGAAGGAGCTGCTCAAGGCCGATGTGAGGTATGCATTGCAACACACAACTTCCCCATCTCAGAGTTGGCTTCCTGGAGAATTCAATTGACAATAATTTTGTGAGCATTTTTGTTTGAATTTTTTAATGTAGTTTTTTAAATTCATATTAAGATAAATTTATAGAAAACCCAAGATCGATTTACAGTAAGCCCAATCCTATTAATTTCCATATAGCTAGATTTTGTTTGCTAATATTTTAAGACAGTCACATTGAGTTTCTTTTGTAAAATAGGCCTAGTATCGTACTACTACTATCCTTGTTGTGTTTGAAATCTCTTTGTTTTTAAAGATATAAAGTGAGTTAGAAGAGTTCTCTCTCTATTCTTGTGAAGAGTATGCTATTTGCTTATAATTATATAATTTATATTATTAATAGAATTATTGTTAATTAATGGTCTTTAAATGTTCCGCATAATTCACTGAAAAGCCATTCTGATCTGGGGTTTTCCTTTTAATATTTTAATTACTGTTCAATTTCTATATTATTTCTACTACCTATTTCTTCTGTACTTAATTTGACAAAAACATATTTTTTTCCAGAGATTTATCCATTGCATTTAACAGTTCAAATATATTTGCATATAGTTTTTTTATAATTTAATATTTCGATGTGTATAATATCAGTAATTCTTTTCTATTGTTGATGTTGGTCAGCTGTGCTTTTTAAAAAAATCAATCTCTCTATAGTTGTGTTAATTTTATCAATTTTGTCAAAGAACAAATTGCTGTTTTTTTTAAAGTAACTTTGAAGTAGATGTAGAGCTTACTAATTTTCATTCTTTCTTCAGTAGCATTCACCTTTAAACTACATAAATTTTTCTCTAAATTTTTGTGTGCTTTAAATAGCATACAAAAGAGCATTCTAATATGTAGTATTTTGCTTGTAGTATATTTCAAAATATTGTTAATATTCTTATATTTTATTATTTGATCTCGATTTGCTTAGAATTATCTTTTACATTTTATAAACCTATGTGATTTTAAAATTATTCTTTGCTATTTCTATTTCAATTGCCTTGTAATTTGAGAATGTGTTCTGTATATTAAACATTCAATCCTTTGAGTTTTATTCACTTTTATCACATGGAAAAAGAATGTCACTTAGTTCTAATTTGATTATCTTTTAAGTGGCATCATTATTTTATTTAATATAGTTGCTGATAATTTGTATATTAAACCCATTTGGGGCCAAGTTTTCACTTTTTACCTTTTTTATATATTTTTTTCTATTTTTCTTCCTGTCTTTCGATTTGATGACATTTTCTTATTGTTTCAGTTTTTCTTCAATATTTATAAGGCGGTTCTACTATTTTCTGTTTCTAACTTCTTTTATTTTTCTATTACTTTGCTGGTTTCACTAGAAATTCTATTACAAACATTTAATTAATTGCAATCAAAAAAGTATTCTCTTATTAGATAACGTAAAATTATAAAAAACTTAAATTCACTCAGCCTTCACTTAGCTTTATTTAAAAAATCCTTTTCTTCTTTAAAATTCAGAATTATTATTATTTTATGTGGATAATGTTTATATGTATCCTTATACTATCTTTACTCTTCTCTATTTCTTACAAATTGATCGGGAACTCTGTGATACTACCTAAAATATATTTTGCTATCTAAAATATATCTGCTAGAATTTATTTTAGTTTGGGTTTTCTGGTGGCAAAAATTCTCAGCTTTTGTTTGTATGAAAATATATCAAATTTTCCTAGTTTCCAAATTTTGGAAATTATTTTTCTGCATATAGAATTCTAAGTTTGCAATTATTTCTAATGATTCTTTGACAATATCATTTCCTTGGCACTTTGACACTAAGGGATTTCTATTTTA
>NW_006436811.1:3267063-3280082 GCF_000325575.1 Pteropus alecto | reverse complement strand
TGTTTCTGTCTTGAGTCATCTATTTCCCAGGAAAATTATGCATTAGACCATTTTAGGGCTCGAGATGAAGGAGCAACTCTAAGGATTATTTGTTTTTGCTTCTGAAGGCATTAAATTTAGGAATGACTTTAAATAAGTTAATGGTTTGATGGTTTTTATCACCTAGGTTTTAGAGTAAACAACAGAAGAGTCCCAGAGTGTTTATATTCCTAAGTTATAGCCTTCTAGCTTTATAAATGGAATCTTGGGATCCACTAGTTTTGTTGCATTAACTTGTTAAGACTTTATATGATATGTGTTGCAAAAACCGTTTCTATCCATAGAAAGCCTTAGGAAAATAATAAGTGGAAGTATTTCCTTTCATACCTTTATGTTTTATTTTTTAAATTATTTTGTGCTTGATAGATACATAGAGAAAAATTACCCAAAGTGATTCTTTTAATTGTAGGTTAGAATCTTAACTTCTGAATACTTTATAGAAGTATTAATCTATCAGCAATGTTAGTGTATACACATTGCTAATTAGTTGATAAAGATTGGTTTCTTTTCTCTGTACTTTCTATTATGCTTTATTCTCTCTGTAAAAATCTGAGGTGTATTGACATAAACATTTCTATTTCTCTTTTGCCCAGCTCATCCAGACAGTATCTTAATCCAGTATCAGTTTATTTTACCAAAATTTTAGTGAGTTTTAGAGTGGAATGGCTTTCGGAAATCTCAAATACATAAGAACTATCAATTATTTGGCTTAATTTTTTCCAGTAAATGTGATATAATTAATGCAAGGTAAGATTATAAATATTAAATTAGAATAATTATAATTAAAATATTCTTGAGACATAAGTTATATAAAGGAGAATAAGGTTTTTGCTTATAATAGAAATTCAGTTTTTCTTATCGCATAGGCAAATACATAAAATCTAAGACATTGCAACAAACATTTAAAGTAGTATACAGAGATTGGTTTGGGCACAAATGGGTGAAGGACAAAATACAAGAAACAAAGTAATAAAAGTAACTGCTTTCTTAGAGAATAACAGCTGGAGAATACAACTAGACTTTTGAACGTGTAGTATGAGATCTGTATTGTGTTAATCAAGAATTTGCATAGCTTTCAATGTTCTCTGTAATTGAAAATTTATAATGTAAATATTTAAAAAGTATATAATTTTAATTCTCAGAAGCTTACTTGTTCTAAATGCTAGAAATGGAAGTGCCTCACGGCCTCATTTAATCTAAGAAACTAGTTCCATCTTCAGTAATGTATTTACAGAAATCTCCACTATAACCATGCCTGCTTACAAAACAGGTGGCACTATCTGATTATACATGTGAGGGGTAGAATCAAGATTAAAAACTTGAACTTTTAAAAGACAGCAATAGTCTGTTCTGAAAAGTAATTGCCCTATTTTATTTATTTATTTATTTATTATACCACTTCTGGATCAAAATAGCAATTTGCTATAGTGATTATAGTAAGGTTTTAGGATCAAGTTCTTCAAAAGACAAATAAGATATTCCCAAATTTATGCTAAAATACTAAACATAAAAAGCTCAGTTTTCCACCAGTTTATTTATTTATTTATTTATTTATTCCATGAGCTCCTCAAAGGGAGCTCATGGAATAATGGTGAAATGGTTGCTATATCAAGAATAATTAAGAAAAATGATAATGTCAAATATCAAGAAAATTATTATGGACAGAGAGAGAGAGAAGCAAAGTCATCAATAATGAAGAGGTTCTTAGGTTTATGAGTGTGGAGATTGCACTGGAGGTCAAGTCTGGCAGAGAAGGTAACCATACTGCAGGTGAAAAATGAAAAAAGCCTGAATTATATCCACAGTGAGAGAACTTACTGGTTTATCTCTAATTAAACTGAGGGAAAAACAAATAATATTCATTTCTTTTAAATGATTATATTAAGAAATAGTACCTCAAATAGAGAATGCTAATATCAATTACATTTAAGCCTTAATGGTTGCAAGTCCATGTGTCCTTGTTTTACCTAACGCTCCATCTTTTTGCAGATGGTACCACTCTCACTCTCAAGTGTCCCAGTTTAGTTGATAAAATATATAGTCACCACACTTATAAGTTATATCTCTACATCTCTACATATTTTCTTATTTTGCATATATTATAATTAAAGGGTAACTATTTCAGAATGGGAAAAGTTATAGGCTGAAAGAAAATTTAAGATTTCAACAAGTTTGTTACATGGACAAAGCTAACAAAAATTGAATTCTATTTGCTTCCGACCAAAATATAAGCAAATGTGCTGTGCCTATACACTGGCTGAATGTTCTTTTCAGCAAGTTGGAAGATAAATGCTGAGGTCTTGTTGCAATCCCATGAACAGTGCATTAGGGTTCCCTTTCCTCCACATTTTCACCAACACTGTTGTTTTTTGATTTATTGATGATGACCATTCTGACAGGTGAGAGGTGATATCTCATTGTCGTTTGAATTTGCATTTCTTTTATCATTAGTGGTGTTGAGCATCTTTTCATATGTCTGTTGGCTATCTGTATGTCCTCTTTGGAGAAAAGTCTATTCCTCTGCCCATTTTTTAAATTGAATTGTATTTTGGTGTTAAGTTGTATGAGTTCTTTATAAATTTTGGATACTAACCTCTTATCAGATGTATCTTTGGTGAATATCTTCTCTCAATCAGTAGATTGTCTTTTTGTTTTATTGATGGTTTCTTTTACTTCTACATAAACCTTATTTTTTAAAAAAGTGGAATCAGAAAAAAAAGAGTGGTATCAGAATTATTACAATTATCATGTTTACATTTAATGAAATAAAAGCATTACCACTTAATTTTAAATTTCTGGTTTGAATCTAAATCAAACTAGTATATATTTTTACAAAAACTGATGTTGGAATACACTATAATCCTTTGAGAAAGGTATTATTTCATGTGAGTTATTTGAATATCAGAAGATGAATTATAAACATGTTACAGAATTTTTTGTAGAGAAAAGCACATTTCAGACATTTTGCCTATTCAGATATGTGTTAAAGAAGACAGCAAAAATATGCAAGGAAAATTTCACTGTTTTAAAAAATGTTATGACTTTGAAATTTCTTAGTCTATAGAATAATAGTATAATAGACAATATTTTAATGAATTTTACATTGATATGGTTGCACCATTCGTGTTATCCTTCTAAAGTACAAAAATTTATTAAAATATTTGAAAAAACTGTCACAAGTGGGCTCTAAAAAATTTAACAAAACTTTGCCTTGCAGTTACAAAACAGGGAAGGGAATTAAAGTACAGCACAGGGAAATATAGTCAATAATATTGTAATAACTCTTTGTGGTGTCAGGTGGGTACTAGATTTATGGGGGGAATCTCTTTGCAAGTTATGTTAATGTCTAACCACTATGCTGTACCCCTGAAACTAATATAACCTTGAATGTCAACTGTAATCGAAAAAAACTTTGCTTCATAATTAAACTTCATAGCATTATCAGAATATTTCTTTGACTGAAGTAAGGAATGCTTGAGATTAGAAGACCAAGTCAAAAATCAAGAAAAAGAAAACAAAATGTTTAGCTTTTGGATGTGTTCAGATTTTTTGAGGAAAAAAAACTAATATTTAAGAATTGGTTTATTACTTGTTTTTTATATATTTCTTTTTATTAAGTTTCTATTTTGAATTTTGAATTTTGTTTTAGGACTTTTTTGTTTTGTGTTTGTTTGTTTTTGGTAGATGCTGTAGGGATGACATTATGCTGTCAGGGTACTACTTAGAGTTAATGTCACACCATTTCATTCAAAGTATAAGATACTTGTAATGATGTAACCAATTTACTTCCCATCCTTGTGCTTACTTCAATATACATTTCACCTACCTCCTTAATATAACCTACAACACACTTGTTGCTTTAATTAGTCTTATGCTTTTAAACAAAATAAGAGGAAAGTGATAATATTTTATATTTAATCCAAAATTTACTATTTCTGGTGTTTGGTATTTATTTCTGTATATTTGAGGATCAATCAGCTGTCAACTCCTTTCAACTTGAAGAAATTCTTTTAATATTTCTTTTACTGTTGGTCTGCTGCTGCAGACCAACCTTTATTTTTTTCTGCACACAAATATTTATAGTTGTTTTATTTATAATTGCTGATAATTTCAAGTAACCAAAATGTCCCTCAATAGGTGAATGAATCAAATAAAACATGGTACATTCATGAAATAGAATATTATTCAGTGATAAAAAGAGATGAGCAATTAAACCACAAAAAAAGACATGGGGGACCAAAAATTAATATTGCTAAGTGAAAGAAACCAGCCTGAAAACATTACATACTATATGATTCCATCTAATGACATTCTAAAAGAAAAAAACTGTAGAGACAGTGAAAATATCAGTAGTTGCCAAGACTTTGGAGAGAGAGGGGAGAAGAAATGCATAGGAATTTTAGGTCAGCAAAACTATTTTGTATGAGACTGTAATAGTGGATTCATGGAATTATGCATCTCTCAAAAACCATAGGACTACACTACACAAAGAATGAATCCTAATGTAAACTATGGACTTTATTTAAAAATAGTGTCAGTATTGGTTCAGCACTTTTAACGAATGTAACACAATAAGTAAAAATTGGAAAAAAAATTAGAGAGGAGGAGTAAATGGGAAGTCTCTGCACTTACTATTCGCTCAATTTTCCTGTGAACCTAAAACTGCTTTAAAAATAGTCTTTTAATGTAAAAATATTTTTGTTTTGTCATTTTCAGAGTTTTAATTTTATTGTTGAGATTCTAAATGTTTATTCATCATGAACATAATTTCTTTCAAGTCCTTGAGCATATTTATAATAGTTTAAATGTTTGCCAAGTTTGAGTCATAGTTTATGCCATAATTTTTTTTAAACTCTTTATCTTTGAATGTGGGCCTTAGTTTTCACATGTCTAATGTTTTATTTTATACTAGTTACCGAAGATAATACATTGTGTCGATTTGGGATTCTGTTATCTTCCTCTGAAGAGAGTTGATTTTTGTTTTAGCCAGTAGTTAACTTGACTTAACTTATACTCTAAACTCTGTCTTCTTTATAATGGGCAGCAATCAAAACTGTTCAGTTCTTTCAAAATCCTGGCTGTTCCTCGTTTGCCTGGAAGATTGGAATCTATTCTATGAATACACACTTCAGGAGTTAAATGATGGCTACAGAAATGTTGGAGTGGCAAATTTGGAGTTTCTTCTCTGTGCCTCAGTTTCTTTCTGGGTTTCTTCTCTTACTTCCTAGATGCTGTGGTAATACCAAATTTCATTCTCTGGATCTTCAAACTATTAATCATGTGGTGTTTTCTTGGTCCATTCAAACTATGCTGCTTGCTCTGGAGAGTATCCTCAGCCAAAAAAGGTGTATAGGAAAATTACTTGATGAAATTTGTTTATTATTATAGTGAACTCATTTCTGGTTTCCCCTGCATTAATTTACTCTGAGTTCCTTCAAACAGTTGTTTGTATATTCTTTTTCTCTCTCACATTTTTGGAGAATATAATTTCATTATGTATTTTTACCTCCCATTTAATTTTAAATTAACTTCCCACAAGCCATTCTACACCTGCTCATTGATTTACACTCTCAGATCACTGATGAGTCTCTGAAGCCAGTCTTTGAGGTAGATCATTTAAGACAGAGTGCCATAGGGCAAGACAGGTTTGGGAAACAAAAAAATATCTCTTAGTTCTTGTCTATTCCTAATTTATATGGTAAATTTGACAACTTACTTAACTGTAGTTTGACAGCTTTAAAAATTGTTATAAAAATAGCTGTCTCACAGAATTTATTGTAAAGAAAAATTATAAACCAGTGAAATTATTGGATCCCTTCTCCTATGGTTACAACAAAGTATGAAGTATTTTGAGAAAATACCTATTTCATTATACTTTTCTAATTTAAATCTTTTTATGAGTAGTGAATGATATTGAATTCTACCTTGGCAACATAAAATGTTACAACTTTAACACAAATTTTAGTTTTTAGCTTGAGTTTAGTTCAACATTCTAGATGTGTCAAGAGAAAAGCAATGCTACAGCATTAAAATTTGGAATTGTTTTGTTTTCACTCTGGACAGTTGTCATCAGAACAAGTCATTATATACTTCATCTAGTAGGAAACAAATATTATGGAGGGAGGAAAAATTTTTTAAAAATTTAAAAAATACTTTTTAATTAAGAAAGCTGGTTGATATTTTTTGATAATCAGTATATAGTAAAACTATTTTTATACTGAAGTACATTATAATCCACCTAATTTATTTTGTTATTTTATTATGATTGCCTCAAAAGATTCAAATACATATCTCCCTAAAAATATCCACATCAAATATAGGAGTTTGAACTTGGTAAAACTCTTACTTTCAGAAGATAAATACCATGTTTAATTGATTTTATTCTAATGTACTTTGAATTTGGTGTGATGTTATGACCTTCATCTATAATCTTGTGGCTGTTTCCTATTATCAGTTTGAGGCACTAGATTAAAACATGACCTTTAACAATTACCAAAACAAATCATCTGTGTTTTCTCTATTTGAAGAGTTACCAGTTCTTTTAACCTTTTGAAGAGAACTTTTATTCATCCAATGTTATTTAAAAACCCAAATGACTTTTCAAGACCCTTTTAATTCTAAAGAGGGGAGATATTTAAAGCAGGACAGGACAAGTATTAAAATTAAACCTTAGGTAATTAGTGTATAGACTGTGCATGTGATGTATTCACAAGCATGTGAACATTCAGTGTTACTGTAAATTGATGTCAACCTTACTGAGTGATCCAAAATCCCTGCAAATCTGTCAAGCTTCTAAATATTAGTGAAGAAGCCTCTGGTGAAATTTTCAAATCACAGTTTGTCAGACAGTATATGAGAGCAAAATTCTTGAAATTTTACTTTTCACATAAATATCCAGAGACTTTTATTTGACATTCCCAACATATTAATAAACAGAATGTGAGAAAAATTTGTGATACTGAGTACTACCAAAAAAAATCAACAAATAAAAAATGAAAAGAGAAAGAGATCATTTTTAGGTGATATTCTGATCAAAATCCAATAATATTAAATATATATGTATATTAGATGTCTATAAAGGATGCCAGCTGAATTCACCAGAGATGTGATAGCTTTCCAGCCAACCTTTACGTGTAACAACTGGACAGACATGGTAAAACAAAGTAAAGAAAATGTACTTTAACTCCTTTTTCACTTTACATCATATACAAAAGTAAATAAGATATAGACTGCAGACCCAAACATAAGAGCAAAAACTCTAAAACCTTTAGAGCAAAATATAGGAGGAAATCTTTACTACATAAATGTGATAAATTATCAAAATTAATGCCACCAGCTCTTCAGAAGATACTATTAAATAATATAAAGGCAAATAAATGATGTGGGGAAAACTGAACAACATTCTTGCACCAATATACAAAAATAAACTCAAAATGGATTAAAGAATTATGTAAAACCTGAAACCATAAAACCCTTAGAAGAACAGCTGGCGGGAAAAAAAAAATCTTGGGCAGTAAACTCTCTGCTTGCTATTAGTAACTTTTTTTTTCTAATATATCTTCTCAGGCAAGGGAAACAAAAGACAAAATACACAAATGGGACTACCTCAAATTAAAGAAATTTTGTATAGCAAAGGAAACTAGCAACAAAATGAAAAGACAACCTACTGAATAGGAGAAGATATTTGCTAATGATATATCTGATAAGGGGTCAATATCCAAAATTTATAAAGAACTCATACAACTCAACACCAAGAAAACAAACAATCCAATTTAAAAAATGAGCAGAGGACCTGAATAGACATTTCTCCAAAGAGGACATATAGATGGCCAATAGACATGTGAAAAGATGCTCAATGTCACTAATCATCAGAGAAATGCAAATTAAAACCACATGCTGTATTACCTCATACCTGCCAAAATGGTTATCATCAATCAACAAGTGTTGGCGAAGACGTGGAGAAAAAGGAACCCTCATACACTATTGGTGGGATTGCAAATTGATGCAGCCAGTATGGAAAACAGTCTGGAGTTTTCTCAAAAAATTAAAATAGAACTACTTTATGATCCAGCAGTCCCACCTCTGGGTGTTTATCTGAAAAAAACCAAAACACAATTTGAAAAGATACATGCACCTCTGTGTTCACTGCAATGATATTTACAGTAGCCAAGAGGTAGAAACAACCTAAGTGCCCATCAGTAGATGACTGGATAAAGAAGAATTACTACACGTATACAATGGAATATTACCTAGCCATAAAAAAGAATGGAATCTTACCAATTGAGACAACATGGATGAACCTAGAGGGTAGTATGATAAGTGAAATAAGTCAGAGAAAGACAGATACCATATAATTTCACTTATAGGTGGAGTCTAAAGAACAAATCAAACAAAACAGAAACAGACTCATAGATACAGAGAACAAACACGATTGCTAGATGAGAGGGAGTTGGGTGTATTAGGTGAAAAAATGAAGGGAAATTAGTAGTTATAAAACAGTCACAGGGATATAAAGTACAGCATAGGGAATATAGTCAATAATATTGTAATGACTCTGTGTAGTACCAGGTAGGTACCAGACTTACTGGGGGGAATCATTTCATAAGTTATATAAATGTCTAAACACTATGCTATACACCTGAAACTAATATAAAATAATATCAAATGTCAACTAATTGAAAAAAAAAATATTGTATATCTAAAGTGTTTTTAGTTTACCTGATAAGACTATTTATATGTTTCTGTATCATAAAAAGTGAAGATAACCGTAAAAAGGTTTATGTAGAAATAAGAAAACTTTGTTATATTACACGTAGAATGATTAACTATAATTAATTAAATAGTGCTTTGTACTTGATACTTTTAAGAAATTATTTTCTAATCTTATTTTTATTTTACAAATGTAGGTATTATCATCTCAATTTTACATTCATTATTGACATCCTATTTCATTTATCACTGGGCTCTGGGCCAAAGCCCTATCAATTTCATTCATATAATTATAAAAATAACCAAGCCATTCCTATTCATTCGCTAACTCACTTCCCCAATTCATCTGTTCTAAATCCTAAATTGGTTTCTTTTAACTCCCATATCACATCAATACTCTTTTTTGTGGTTTAAAATTGTCATATTTTGGCACTAAAAGGTTCTATTAATCAAACATGTCAAAATTATTTAGTGGTTCCAGAAAGCCTTTTATCGCTTCTATTGTCTTACTTGATCTAAATTTGAGAAAAATAGTTTGCACACACGATCAGTTGTGACCATAATGGTCCCCCTAAAATGCTCACATCTTAATTTTTGGAACCTGTCAATAACTTCCTTACGTGATCAAAGAGACTTTGTAGATGTGACTAAGTTAAGGATCTTCAGATGGGGAGAGTACCCAGGATTAGTCATGTGGACCCAACGTAATCATGAGTCCTTATGAGAGGGAGCCAGGAAAGCCAGTCAGAAGTAGATGTGATATAAACAGGAAGTTGAGGTGATGCAATGATAAAAACAAGAAAATTCTTCTTCCCAGAAGCCGCCAGAAAGGATGTAGCCTGCTGACATCTTGATTTTACTCTTCTGACCTCCAGAACTGCAAGAGAATAAAGTTATATCATTACAAACCACTAGGTTTGAGATAATTTGTTATAACAACAATTTTAAAATGAGCTAATACAGATTTTGGCACCTGGAAGGGGAGTGCTGCTGTAACAAATGCTCTAAAAATGTGGAAGTCAGTTTTGAATTATATAATGAGCAGAAGTTGGTAGAGCTTTGAGATTCTAAGAGAAAAAGTGATACTTGTCATAAACAGACTTGATTAGAGAGCTTAGAATGAAGTGAGGAGCAAAGTAGAGAAAACTTGTATTTTCAGGAATCCTCTAGAAGCTGAAAAAGACCAATGAATTTGCCCTTCAGAAACTCTAGAAGGAATCCATGCTACCTAAACCTTGACTTGAGATTGCTAAACTTGACTTTAACTGTTCTGACTTCCAAAACTATGAAGTAATGATTTATGTTATTTTAAATTTGTGTGAATTTGTTACAGTAGGAATAGGAAATTGACAGATGTCTGAAGGCAGCTATTTTCAACTTCCTTCCCAAATCTATTGTCCTTTCAAGTTATTTCAAGTAGTGTGATGAGGAAATGTTAATCTTACAGGGATTGAGGCTGCTGTCTTTGGAGAAGCTGGGATTTCTGGAATTTGGTGGACAAAGAATTTGATAATTAATAATTTTTCCTATTTAGCAAGAATTTTACATTGACATAAAAGCTGATAGAATTTCAAAGTGTGAATTGTAATTAGGTAAATATTCTTTACTTTAACCTTGTTCACTAAGGTCCACTTAAGACTATTCTTTGCTATGTCCTAAAACAAAAGATCTTTGATCATTTCAGTAACTAACAATGGTGGGATCATTGCACAATACATTCTATACTATAGCTAATGTACACTATCTATTTCTATATTTAACATTTTATTTCTTAGTTCCAGAACATCTTAACGATTGTGAAGAAATTTATTTTTATTTTTTAAAAGATATTGTTAGTTATAAATTACCATTGTCTTAGTTTCAGCTCTGCACATATGTCAAAGTTGTCAATATAGAGATTCATGAGACAATTTATGGGACATAATGCAATTATTTATCATAAAGCCAATTGTAATTAAATTCTACATAAATCTGATAAGCTAGTTTAAATACAGTTGTGATTACCAACTCAATAATGTGAAAGTACCCTCTCCTCACCTAATGACAAGCAAGCACCAAAATTTAGTACTAGAGTACTGATCCATTTTTTAGCATAAAAAAAGGTAAAATTGTTTTTAAACCATAAGAGCAGCTATATGCCCAAGATATTTGGTTGTATGCTTGGCATATATTATGTTTACTTTATTGGAAAAATAATAATTACTTTATCAGAAAAGATAGTCTGCTGTTCCTATGATCATTTCCTTTAATTCTTATATCTTTCTATTTATTCCTTTCTTTCCACTCTAATAGAAAATTTTTACTTGCTAAATCTAATGAGACTGCAAGCTCATTATGTAAGACTTTACAGTCATTTAAAATTCTCAAATTGATTTTTGAGGTTCAATACCCCAGCTTCTGCTTTTACCCAAACTTGAGTAAACAAACATTAAATTCAGTGAAATAAATTTGGATGTATTTTTGATAATCTATGTAAATGTAGAATGAAAATACATTTCATTGTTCTTAACATATTTATGATATTCTTGGTACAACTTACCTCCAATGCAGTTCTAATTTTCTAGTAACCTATGACAGAATTTATAGTCCCTATTACCACACTCCCTATAGCAGTATCCACATGAAAGTGCAAGTTATTTCAGCTAAGCAACAAAAGCTTCTTTCATAAGAAACATCAGGGCTATTCCTCAGACAGGTACTCTATAATGCCAAAGTGAGATATTTTGCCAATATACAGTTTCATCCTACTATAGTTGCTTCATAAATATAGAAAGGTATATCTGCTTTATTTCTCTCTCCTCTCTTTCTTGCTTTCCCCCCTCTCCCTAAATATGTAAGATGATTTGAAAAAGACAAATTTTCAAGAGTGTTGAGTAAATTTCTGTTCACTTTTTGCTGTGCAGAAACATTCATGGACATCAGAGATGGTGGTATTTTCATATGGAATTTGCTCTAAGGTGGTGACAACGGCAATCTCAGAGCATTTACATATAATAAAGTAACAGAAAGATTTTTTTTTTTTAATCTACTGCAACCAATGAAACTAATCATCTCACGGAAATACCAATATGTTTCTAATGCTCTAAAGATCTGTTATCCTTTATTAACCTTTGGGCCTCTACAAATGTCCTAGCAAAACTAATTACTAAGCTGCCATACACTGATAACTAGAGACAAAAAGACCTTCAACAGATTATTAAAATACTCAAAAAATAGAGCAGTACCAGAAAACTAAGAACATGCATTACCCTAATGCTGCAAACTCAGTATCAAAAGAAAATACTTACTTGGCCTAACAACTTTGAAAAACAGTCTAAAATTCTGATGCCCTTGCAGTAAAATGCAAAGTGATACTCCAGAGAAATATAAACAAGCCAAATATAAATAAAATTAGTAAGATTTCAGAGGTCACAGAGAATTAGCCGTAAGAGCTTAGCCCTGGAGACAGTATGAATTTCTTCAGTCTCTGCCATTACTTAGTTGTATGACCTTGGACTAGTTGTTTAATCAATTCGTGCCTCAATTTCCACATCAGTAAATTTAGAATAAAATCAATACCTGTTTCCTATGGTTATTAGGAGGAATAAATTAATGAATAGTTTTAAAGCTCTTAAACGGGCTGGCACATAATAAGTATTTTGTATTTGTTACCCAAAAAATTATTTTAAAAATTTATTGTGACACTTCACCAAGTTCACAATTTTGTGGATACTTCCATTTGCTCTTTGTAATCTTAGGTATCTCACAAACTAAATTAGAAGGTTAATGAGCAGCTATGAGTAATTAAAGTGCTCTCGAAGCTGTTAGGAAAGGTAGAAAAGGAGAGATCAATAGTGGAGTGGGGGGAGTATAGAGGGAATTTGGTGTTCTCTCAGACAATAATAAAAAGTGAAATAGCAGTGTCTTTCTTTCCAACAAGAACACACTGGGAATTTGCCAAATCCATAAGTCTTATTAAATTAAAGTCAATGTGATAATTATATTTTTGAATACAACCGCCATTGAGAAACAATGGCACGTGATCCTGTAGATGGATTTTATATAATGAGGGCACCCAGTAGCCACTCATTTGTTTTAGCTGTTTATTCAGTCATTCATCCATCCATTTATTCATTCATCCACTGAAACATTCATTTAACTATCACCCACGAACACATGACCTATAACACATAAATCATCACCTAGAATCAACAGACTTGAGAAGACTGCACATGCTCTCCCTGTAGGAGATGATACTGGACAAACAGATTCAAATATTTATTATGAACAGG
>NW_006436811.1:3212860-3267021 GCF_000325575.1 Pteropus alecto | reverse complement strand
AGCCACTTAAAATGCTGATTTTGGAAAATATATATATATATTTTTTTTATTTATTTTAGTTTCAAGTATACAGTACATTGGTTAAACATCTATATAGTTCATTTAAAAAAATCCCAATTGCTCCCTCCTCCCCCTGACCTTTCACCTTGCCAACATATTAATGCTAACTTCATTCCCTATGCCATGCTCCCCATCCCTGTGACCATCCATCAGCTACTAATTCATACTTCTTTAACCCTTCACCCCATTCTCCCAGCCCCTCACATTTCCCTCCCCTCTGTTTGTCACCAAATTGTCCGCTATATTTGTGAGTCTGTTTTTGATTAGTTTGTTCTTTTTATTCCTTAGATTCCACATATAAGTGAAATCACATAGTGTTCATCTTTCTCTGACTTAAATACCTTCTTGGTCCATCAAAGCAATCTTTTTCCATCCCCTTCCTTTTAGTCTCTGTGTGTTTTTAATCTGATGTGAGTCCTTTGTAGGCAGCATGTAGGGGTCTTATTTTCTTATCTATTCATCCTCTCTATCTTTTAGTTGGAGCACTTAATTTATTTTCCTTTGACGTATTTATTGATAGGAATGTAGTTGTTACCATTCTTCGTTCATTTGGGATACATGTATTTTCCTCTTAAAAAAGTCCTTCCAACATTTCCTGTAATACTGGCTTGGTGGTGATAAATTCTTTTAGCTTATTTTTGTCTGGGAAGCACTTTATCTGTCCTTCGACTCTAAATGATAGCTTTGCTGGATAAAATATTCTTGGTTGTAGATACTGGGTCTTCATCATGTCAAATATTTTGTGCCAAACCCTTCTGTCCTGCATAGTTTCTTTTGAGAAATCAACTGCCAGCCTTATGGGTGTTCTATTGTAGAAAACTATCTGTTTCTCTCTTGCTACTTTTAAGATTTTTTTTCTTTGTATTTAACCTTTGGCATTTTAATTATGATGTGTCTTGGTGTGAGCCTCTTTGGATCCCTGGTTTTTGGGGTTCTCTG
This sequence comes from Pteropus alecto, assembly GCF_000325575.1. Classification (NCBI taxonomy): domain Eukaryota; kingdom Metazoa; phylum Chordata; class Mammalia; order Chiroptera; family Pteropodidae; genus Pteropus; species Pteropus alecto. Next base: position 3,266,022 of record NW_006436811.1, on the reverse strand, counting down.
AGCTTCCTGGGGTTTTATATCCATTTCCTTCAGCATCATTATTTCTTCAAATAGCTGTTCAACATCTGTTTTCCTTCAGGTACGCTGATCAGATATTTTGACCTTTAATAGTGTCTCATATGCTCCTTAAATTATTTTTATAGACTTGGCTTCTTTTTTCTTGCCATTCTGATTGAGTGTCCTTGGCTTTCCTGTCCTCTAGATAGGTCATTTGATCCTCTTCTTTATTCACGTTGTTTAGTCCTTTGTTTATTCCATTTAATATACTTCTTATCTCAGATAATGTATTCATTTCAGACTGGTTCCCTTTTATAATTTCCATGTCCATTTTTATGTTTTTTATCTCTTTGTTGAAGTTCTCACTGAATTTATCTACACTTCCCAAAAGTTCATTGAGCATCTTTATAACCAGTGTTTTGAACTCTGCATCGGTTAGATTACTTCATTATGTCTGAATCTCTGTTGTGTTCTGTCATATGGTTTCTACTTCTTTGTCTTCCCATTTTGGCTGCCTTTCCATGTCTGTTTCTATGTACTAAGCAAAGCTCCTATGTCTCCTGGTCTTATTAATGTGGATTTGTGAAGTAAGTGTCCAGTGGCACAGTCCTGTGAGGGGTTCAGCTACAGGCCAAACTTAGCCCAAGCCTTCACACCTCCAGAGCCACCTGTTAAGATTCAACAAGCAATCCACAGATACTGTGCTTATAGTTGCCTCAAAAGGCCACACCAGAAACCGAGGCCAGCTGCTTCCAGTGTGAGTCTAGGCGCTGCTCAGCAAGGAGCACCTGACTCACTGAGGATACACCTGGATGCAGCTTGGGTTGGGCTGTGAGTTGGGGGACGCGGGGTTTCAGGGAATACTCTGGGCGGGGCGACCTCTGTTATCCAGTTTGATGACGTCACAGCTATCCTGGCACTGTGTCTGCACTGGGATGGGGAAGGGCTCAACAGGGAACAACGGATACTGCCAGCACTTTGGTACAGAGTAAGTCTCGCCCCAGCCCTCGCTCCAACAATGTCTCCCTGTAAGTCCCTGGTGCCCCCTGCACTGCAGCCAAATCCTCTCTATCTTTTAGTTGGAGCACTTAATTGGTTTCTCTTTGACGTATTTATTGATAGGAATAAATACGTCAAAGGGAAATACGTCACTGGTGCTCAGAGCGAGCAAGTCCGTCACTGCGAAAATCCTCTCATGGACGCGGCCCCTTTATGAGGCGTCTGCCACTGCTGCAGCCTCCGTCTCACTCAGCCGCTTGGGACCAGGCAGCCCTGCATCCTTGCCCCGTCCTACCTTCTGCCATTGCAAGGTGATTTCTTGGATTTCTCCCTAGTTGTATAGCTTGTTCATATAGAACCCAGGTGATTTTTCCTTGCTGTTTGCCCCTTGTTTCCGTCACAATTTTGATTTGATCACCAGAGGGATGAACAGAGCTTCTATCATCTATGCTATTTTTTTCCCATTGAAAAAAAATATTTTTAAGCAAATCCTAGTAAAATGAGCATAAATATACATACCAATTCTACTTATTTACACATAATTTATTTTTTTGTTTGATTTGTGGTCTCTTAACATGTAGATGTAACCATAGCTCATTGTTGAGGATATATTTATAAATTGGTCAAATTGCCTTAGGTTTAGCTCTTAAATGTAAATAATATATCAGTGAACAAAGATAGTACAAGGAGCCCTAAAAAAGTAGCTAAGCGACCAGAGTACTAATTCAAGCTCTGAACCAGCATTTGCAGTGTGACTTCAGGCAAATTAATTCAACTATGAGTTAAGTATCTCTCAGTGTTATATGTCTGTGCTTTTGATGAATTTTTAGCAATGCTATTCTTATGGATATGGGTCAGTTTTGATAAATTAGCAATGTCATTCTTATAGATACAGGTTTGAAATATAGTTTAAACACTGCTTTAAAAATCACAGGGTGAGTATTAACCCAAGTGGATGTGCCTTAATTTTCAGACAAATAGTACAAAACTAGAAATATATAGCCATATATTAAAGCCTTTACTTATAGTCGTATGTTGTTTTTAAAGCATTTGACTACATGTTCTTGTATTATCTTGACTTTTCACCTATATATTGTGTTTTCGTAATGACCTAAAATTTTTTCACAAGCTTTTATCTTACGAGAAATTAAAGTTATCCAACGATTTTGTCTTAATATAAATTCCTCCAAGATGGATGCATTTTTTTGACCCAAATATTTACCTTTAACAGAAAAGAAATTGCTTCTGCAGGGTGTTATATCAATGGCTAAAATAACCAACTCTCTATGAAACATAAAAATTCAAATAATAGATAAAATATTTATATTTCTTCTGAGAATGTTATACATATCTAATAAGCTACAGAAAACTATCTTGGAAATTAAAAAACAGTAGCTAGCTATTTGAACCTTTAGGAAGATGATATTCTTTGAATACAAATTGATGTATCTGCATGTGTTCTAGATGTGAATATTTCCTTTTTTTTTTAAAAACTTCAGTATCCTAGATTTGGGTCATTTCTGGTAGAACTCAGCTGTGTCCATTCATGCATTTGAGGTTGGTTGGCAGTAGACTATGGCTGGCTACTAGAATGGCCTCGGCTAGGACATTTGGCTCTTTTACATATATCCTTGTTATTCCTACAACATTCTACCATATTCTCATGATTGTGGCAGAGATTCAAAAGGAAGTAAGCTCACTCATGCAACCGGGAGAAAGAGGACCCATTCACATGCTCCTCAAGCTTCTGCTTTTCTCATGCTTGCTTAAAACAAGTAACATAGATGAGCCCAGAGTCAGAATGGGAAGGCACTGAAACTTGCAGTGTTAGGATATAGGGAGTTCTTTAACTGGCATAATTAATGTCATACAGAAAATGAAATCCTATAGGATTAGTGTGGGTAAGAATTTTCAGAAATACCTGTGCTCCAGCAAGCTCAATTATTAAAATCATTTTGCTTCTTTATAAGTGGAAAGGGATTAATTATAATTATAGTCATTTTATATTTTATTATAAAATTATTGATTAATTATACAAAATTAAACAAAAAATTTCTCAAATTCACACTCACAAGGTTGAAATATAACTCTTTTAATTATGTATATGATTACATGTTACAAACAAAATTGAGAATGCACTGTATATTCATGTCAGTCATGTTTATACTGTGTTTATATGTATGTTTGTATGTGTCTATATATGCATTTATACTGTTATATGTCATATTAATATATATGTGAACACACACATGCACGCATACATGTGTGCGCACACCAGATATAGCCCTTCACACACATATATTCTTATCATGAGCATTTTTTCATATATAAAATTTATTGAAACTCTTAATTCAAAACCACATTTATTAAAATGCTTACTTATTGTTGGGATCTTAAAATACTTCTAAATTTAAACTATTATTAATAAAGCAATATATTATACATTCTAGAACATAGATATTTTTAGTTTTAATTTTTTTCAAGATGATATTCTACAAGTTGAATTATTGTACCAAAAATATAAATGTTGATAAGGTTTTTAACGTATGATCCTATATTGCCCATGAAAATGCTTTTACTATTTACTCTTCTAGCAACAGTATCTGAAAATATAGACTCTTCTTCACTCTCAACAAAGCAACTTTTGCCAATGCAAAAGTCAAACAGGTTATTTTATTTTATGGAGTACGATCTTTACCAGTTATATAGTTTTCGTCAAATTACTTAACCATTCTCAGCTTCATTTTCCTCATATGAAAAATTGATATGGCTCAATCTATAGAGAGGTTTAGTAAGGATTAAAAGCAGTGAGAATTTCAAATTGCTGAGCATATTTTCAGGAACAAAGCAAGTATTCAAAGGTGTTTGGTATTTTTTTTATCTTTGACATTACATTTGTTGATTTTATCTATTGAATTGAGCATTCAAGTACTTCAAATATTTTTTTATTAAGATTAAGTTTTTAATTTTCTTATTAACATATTAGAACTCTGTATACTAAGCATATTAGTTCATTGTCATATATATGACAGTGATTTTTCCAGTATAACACTTAACTTAGTTTACAGTATTATTTGCAGAATTTTAAATTTTTGTGTCCATTTTTTTATTCACATACATTTTTTTCTCTTTATGCTTAGAAAGATTTTTGCCAGAGATGAGATACATTTATTATTTATTATTAAAATTTTTATGCTGAATTTTTCAATTATTATATCTAGATTTTTGAGTACCATAGTGGTATCATTGACTGATTTTCACAGAGTTGTTGGGGAATTTACAAATTATTCCTTATAATCAGTTTAATACAATAAATAGCTTTAAAAAAGTTTTCAATGTATGTTAGCTATAATTCAGGGCACATTAGTATAGATTTATATTTGCTATAGATCGAGCCCTTACTCATTCCAAATGTTTCTTTTATAACATCCTAAATTGTTTTCCACAGAGATTTTAGAAAACTACTCTAGACAACTCAAGAAACCAATAGGGAAGATTAGCAGTGAATAAGAGGAAAGAATCTATGAAACAAACTATTGAAACTTGTGTTCCTCATAGGCCTTAAGCTGTGGGCTGTTTCCTTTAAAAACAACTGATTCATTCAGTGAAATACCTGAGAAACAGAATGAATAAGGGAATCATGGATTTTACTTCTGGAGAAAAAGAAAGTGACATGCAATTTGCATATTGAGTATTTACCTAGCTGAAGTGGTACCTCGGTCTCTCAAGGCCGGGCCACACTGTCATATAAAATGTTTATGGACACATATCACTAGTGCCAAGTAGTGCACATAGAGAATATAAGACTTACTGGGGATAAACTTCATAGCAGAAGACACTTAATCTCAAACTCTCATTAACCTCTGGTTTAGGCTCAGCACAGATGTCTGCGAATGGCATAACCAAGTTCCAGTAGAATGGCAATAGAAAGTAAACTACCCTCTGTGCCCACTGTGCTGATGTTAATTCAGGAATAAGTGATAACACCGTATATTCTTTTTTTCTGGTAGGCAGTTTGGTGGCATTATCAGAACTGAGTGCATCAGCATTGAAGAGTAGTCGTTTCCTAAAGCACCTTAAATATGTCGTACAGTTTGAGAGACTGTTCCTTTAAAGAGTAATGTCAATCCATGGTTTTGAATTGGGGGCCTCGCCATTTGTTACCAACCAAGATAGTTGATCCAAGCAGAACAGAAATTTAGTGGAATCACCAACAGATGAAATCACAAAATGTATTTAGCAGAGTAATATAAAGTGGCTAAGTGGTGATCAATAGCCAAGGTAGATTTATGTGGTTTTTGCATGTGTGTTAAGAACACTTAACATGAGACATATCCTGAACCTGAAGAACATTATACTAAGTGAAATAAGCAGGTCACAGAAGGATAGATAATGCATGATTTCATTTATATGAGGAATCGAAAATAGTCAAACTCATAGAAGCAGAGAGTGAAATGGTGTTTGCAGAGGCTGGGGGAAGGGAAAATAGGAGTTGTTCAAAGGGTACAAAATTTCAGTTATGCAAAATGATAAAGTTCTAGAGATCTACTGTACAAAACACTGTTTATAGTTAGAAATATCGTATTGTACCTTTTTTATCTTTTTTATATAAATTGTTTTAGCAAATTTTGCATTACCTATTGTTCTAGTTATGAACCCCTAGTTAAGGGGTGTGTGTGTGTGTGTGTGTGTGTGTGTGTGTGTGTGTGTGTTATTTGGTGGTTACTATATAAACTTCAGGGATTCCTCTCTATCATGTTCATATTGATAAGTTTTTATTTATTTTTTTCCAGAGAGTCTCGAATCAGTGTCATCAGGGTTCAGGGCTTCTCCATGGCAAGAGTTGAAGTAACCTCTTGTCATGCCATAGTGTTACAGGTGTTTTTCTGTATAGCCATGAATATCAAGATCATTTTTGGTGACAGAGACATAGAAGCAGCAAAAAGGTACCATGTACATCTTAGTGAACCATCCATCTTATAGAGATGTGACTTCATTATGCCCAACATAATGATCTTCCCACATATGAGTGACCACTCATTGCACCTATACTGCACAGGGTGTCTTTCCCCTGAGTACTCTACAGAACAGAGGCTAATGCCCGGTTGACACAACCAATAGTCACAGGGTAAGAATTCACGCTTGGACCAAAACACTTGGTTCACTCTGCAACAGAGGTGATTCTGGGGCAAGACACATGAACATAGGGCACTGTAAGGAGTGCCCTAAATCTATACCCCTGTTGATAAATGCCAGTTCTTGAAACTTCCCTCACTTAAGTTAGTTAAGACAGAGATAGTAAAACTCAGAAAATTCAATGCAAAGCAACACAGCTCAAAATGCAAGGTAGCCACCAATAAGTAGCTCAAAGAATATACTTGCCAGTAGGCAACAAAACCAGTGAGTTGCAGAGAGCGAAATAAGACTCTTTGTATGTAACTATTCACAGCATCAATTTTTACGGATACAAAATGGACCTCCACACAAAACTTGGTTCAAATGATGGAAATGACAATGTGTCTCACACACACACACACACAATGAGGTTACAGAAAGGTGAATTACTCACATAATGATGCTTTGTTGGTACAGCAGGGTGGTTCCCAAACAGGTCCAAAAAGCAAGATAAGAAAACTGGCTCTTCTTTTTATATGGTGGTTAGGGGGTAGGGTTCAGGGGGAGTAAGGATTTCCAAAGGCAGGGACCATCGTGGTTTGAAAGTCTCACTGGTGTTAAAGGAAGGATCATCACAATTTTCTTATCACCTTGCTCAGATGCTGGGCAGAAAGGGAGTGAGGAGTGAAGCCTAGCTGTCAGTACCAAGTATCAGCAAATGGAGTCGCTCTCTATTAATTCACTATTCAGTTATTTTCCTACCTCCTTCCACAGGGCAATCACTGAAATTTTTGCTGTGTCCGGAGTTTTGCCTTTTCCAGAATGTCACATTGTTGTAATCTTACAGTGTATAGTCCTTTCAAATGGGCTTCTTTTCCTTAGTGGTACACATTTCAGGTTTTTCCATGTTTTTCCCTGGCTTGAGAGCTCATTTCTTTTTATTGCTGAATAGCACTCTTGTGTGGATATATCACAGTTTGTGTATCTATTAACCTATTGAAGGACATCTTGATTGCTTCCAATATTTAGTAATTGTGAATGAAGCATGTATAAACTTGTGTACAGGCTTTTGTGTAGACATAAGTTTTAATTCGGTTGGATAAATATCTAAGAGCACCAATATTGGATGACATGGTAATATTATATCTAGCTTTGTGAGAAACTACCAAACTATCTTCTTTCACAGTGGCTGTACCATTTTGCATTTGCACCAGCAATGTATGAGAAAAAGGAATTATTTTGTATTGTTTCATTTTGATCTACGTAAGTCATTCACATTTCTCTTTTCATCATAGAGATGATTTGAATTATTCTCCACAATATCTACATTTGAATATATAGTAGTTTGTAAATGCACATTCTTTCAAAATTTAAACTTCTACAGGCATCTAAATAATATGCATTGGGAAAAGAAGGTACACATTCAAGGACCATTATCAACACTGCATTGCACAGAGGTTTCACATATTTATCATCACGATAAGCTTTATGAAATAGAAACATGGTATGATAATGAAATAAAATTTCCAGAGATATAGTGTGTTGTTTGAGACCATATAGCCAATAAGAGGCATTTGAACCCAAGGATACACCGCTTCAGAACTGAAAATTTTTTTTACTTCATCCTATATCCTTTCCGTAACATGAGCCTTTCTTTTCTAGATTTAAAAAGTGTTGACGTGGACGATAAATAAATTAGATGTGTGGCAGAACCGCACTCATAGATAGAATTTATGTGTTTCTACCACATGTAACTTCACAATCACACCTGGAGGAAGTTTCTTTTCCTGGGTTTTGTGGGGCTTCCTGTGAAGACTTTCCATTACTCTCTGTTCTATCCCACTTGACCAATAACAGAGGGTCATCTCTTGATGATACCCACATTTTTTTAAGCAGCTATACTGCCTCGCTTTGGAGAAAAAGTTTGCTGAAAATGTGGTAAATAGTCCTAATATTTTTCCACAAAAGAAATAATGACATCAGTTAGTATTTTCATAGGCTTTATCTGGAAACACAAATTAGTGTTCATGAACTAAATGCAGTCCAAAGAATGTATCATTTGTCCTCTGCCTTGTCTTTAGATAGGAGCTTACAAAAAGCAATCAGTGGATTTCATATATAAATACACATATGTGTTGACAAGTAAACATGCCAAAACTTCCCGTATGTCCCTGCATGGCCACAAGAGCTGCACACAGGCTCTGTAGTCCCCATGTCTTCAGCTTGCTTCTTGCAGTGTCTGTTGTCATTCTGTACCTCTTTTTTTTGGTGTTCATAGTATACTGGGAAAGTTTTATGCATTCATATCATCATCAAAAGTTGGAAAACAAATGGTAAAGCACAGGGTTGATATCACATGAAGAGTTGGGGAGAATTTATTTTTTCTAGAAATGAAATACTTTCATGTATTTAATGCACATCCTAATCTAGACACTTGAATTTGTAATCCCTGTTTTACATGATTCCATTTTGTTCATCTACTAATTATTTTTATATCATGTATAATACTGTGTTATTCCAATACTTTACTATATTATACTAAAATAAACATTTTTTATATTCTCTAATAGATTCATGTTACTGAGAGTTAGAATTCATACGTTGGTTCAGAGGAAGGCATTTAGTGAGGAACTATGTGGTCTAAACTGGTACATAGCGTTATTTACGTATGATGAGTCTGCTGGAATTTTCTTAACTATTATATTAGAAATTTCAGACAAATAGACTATATTTCATATTTCAGTTTCTCATAACCTGTTTCTGAGAATATCTTGCATGTAAAACACCAATTATACACTCACAGACATTCTGCATACAATGGTGTCACTTTGTATTGGAGTTAATTACTTAATGATGACTGAGATTAAGAAGTTTGGCCAAAATCTCTTCATGCTTCTATATGTCTACAGGAAATAACCAAGAATCAGAATCACTTTGTTTCAAAAGTTATATTTTGCAAAAGAAACTGTACCACCTTCTTACACCGTATATAAGGAATGCCTCAAAATGGATTAAAGACTTAAATATAAGACCTGAAACCATGAAACTTCTAGAAGAAAACATAGGCAGTAATCTCTCTAATATTGCTAACAGTAATTTCTTTTCGAACATATCTTCTCAGGCAAGGGAAGCAAAAGAAAAAATAAACAAATGGGACTACATCAAACTAAAAAGATTTTGCACAGCAAAGGAATCTATCAACAAAACAAAAAGACAATCAACTGAATGGGAGAAGATATTCACTTATGATACATGTGATAAGAGGTTAATATCCAAAATATATAAAGAACTCAGACAACTCAACGGAAAAACAATTCAATTGAAAAATGGGCAGAAGACTGGAACTGATATTTCTCCAAAGAAGAAATACAGATGGCCAATAGACCCATGAAAAGATTCTCAATGTCACTAATCATCAGAGAAATGCAAATTAAAACTACAATGAGATATGTCAGAATGGCTGTCATCAATAATTAAAAAAACAAGTGTTGGTATGGATGTAGAGAAAAAGGAACCCTCTTATATGGTTGGTGGGATTTCAAATTGGTACAGCCACTCAGGAAAATAGTCTGGAGGTCTCTCAAAAAATTAAAAATAGATATACCTTTTGACCCAGCAATCGTACTTCTGGGTATTTATCCAAAGAAAAACCAAAACAATAATTTGTAAAGATCTATGCACCCCTATGTTTATGGCAGGATAATTTACAATAGCCAAGATATGGAAGCAACCTAAATGCCCATCAACAGATGATTGAATAAAGAAGTCATGGTTCACATATACAATGGAATATTATTTAACCATTAAAAAAAATGAAATCCTACCATTTGCAACGACATGGATGGACCTAGAGGTTATTATGCCAAGTGAAATAAGTCAGACAGAGAAAGATAGATACCATATGATTTCACTTATAAGCAGAATCTAAAGAACAAAAAGAATGGAAAAATCAAAAACGGACTCACAAATATAGTAGACAATCTGGTGACGGACAAGGGAGAAGGAGTTGGGGTACTGGGAGAAAGGGGTGAAAGGTTAAAGAAGAATAAATTAGTAGTTGATAGATGGTCACAGAGCATGGCATAGGGAATGTAGTTAGCATTAATGTAATGGCTAGGTAGGGAGCCAGAGGAGAGAAAGACTATTAAGGGGATCGTTTTGTAAACGATATAAATGTCTAAGTAATGTACTGTATACTTAAATAATAAAATAAAATTTAAAAAATCCCAAATCTGGTGCATATCAGATTGTGGTCTAACATCTGAAAATAAAAAGTTATATTTTTCAATTAAAGCTACAGTGTTTTTTAATCATTACTTACTAATATTCAAAATAGGTACCAATATACATAAATAGTTCCTCAATCATGCTTTAAATGCTGTAACTTGATATGCTAATTTAGTTCAGAAGAATGCATATTTCATTTTTTTAAATTTATTTTAGACCATGTTTATATCCAGGGTTTATGATTACAAAAGTAAACAAAATCCTGTACACAGGTAAGGTGTGTATTTTCACATAGCCATGTCCGTTAGTTTGAAATTTAGAGAAGTAACTTTTGATTATTGAATCATCGTTACAATCTAAAGAATAAGTCTCTATCAACTATTATTCATCTTCAAATTTTTTCATCTTTTTATTAGTAAAATTTCTTAAGGAATCTTTAAAAATTACCTATGTGCTTATTTTTAAATATTTTGTTTTATACTTGGAATACTATGCTAAAATATTTTTACATTATGAAAGATAACCAAATTTATAAATTAAGATGGACGAGCTAAAAGTAACATACTTTAAAATGTTTTCTGTATTATAGGTATAAGAAATTAATTTTCCTATATTAAAATCTTGTTGAATTTAAACTTTTGGTTTCACATTTGACATATTACACTATAGATATCACCATTCATGTCTATTTTAAATAACTGCCAGATTTATGTCATTTTTATTGTTAAATAATGGCTACATGATTAAATATGTTTCATTATTTTTTAAAGCTTTGGCATAAAACTTTGTACTTCAGGGGTTTATTTTGGTGATTGTATTTAATGACTACTACATCTGAAAAACAGAATTAATAGGTAGATCCAAATGGAAGTACATTATTAGATGTATTTTTTAAATTATGACAATCAGGTTCCAAATTAATCTAACCATTATGCAAATATTATTGTTAAAGTTTGGCTTATAAAGTTTTATTCTCCCTAATGTCATTCAATTGTTCTTGCAAACTAATGGGAAATGTAATGCTTTTGTGTTTGTATTTATAGCAGCACATCTTTCCTTGAAAGACTTTTAAATTGATTAGAAAATATTTTGTTTACAATACTTTAAGGATGTGAATAGGGGAAGACTTTTATAAATGACAGAAATATCATGGTAGATAAAGTGAAAGAGCAAGGCAAAATTGTAAGTTACTATTTCAAAATTTTCTCTCTCTCTTTATAAAATGTTTTTACTAAAGGAAAGCAAAACTATATTCTCATTCATATTTTGAAACACCATCTGAATTTTAAAAAGAAAGATAAAACATTTTTAAAACATGTTAAATAACATACTATAAATTATTATTAGTTTTATACTGTGAGTTTGCTGAAAATTAATAAAGATATTAAAAGAATTTCAACTTTGCTATTTTCTTGTGCTAATCTTCAAACTTGGTTTCATTGCAGAAGTTCTCTATGTCTTATGCTGATTTTGGGCATGTTAGGTTCGTTATGGGTTAGATCTGTAAATCCGCAAAAGCAGACATATGCAAACTATATGTGGAAAGCCAAGAATGAATGAGGGCACCATTGTCAATGCCTTAACAATGTGAAAAATCTTCCCTTTCTCTGTTTACCATAAATGATACTCGACCTTCTTAGGAGAGGATATGAGAGGGCACCAACATCAATGAATGAATTAAGTATTAGTAAAGGTTCGTATCCTCATGTTATTATGTTTGTCTGTGAGTGTGTTGTGTGATTATGTTTTTCTATATCTCAGTGGATAGTGGCATGCTCTACATCAGGGAGACATGCATCTGATTAGTGGTCCACTGACCTAGATTACTGAATAAATGCATAATTTCAAAATCCCAAACTTAGAACATATTTTGAGCTATTATTAAAAATCACACAATTGTAAAATTCTCAAGAATAATGAATTTGACTAAATTTTACATTATCTCCTATTATGGTTAATAATATTCATTAATATGCATTCCACAAAGTAGATCCTATTAAATATCAATTGATAATTCAGTCTAACAAATTGCTAAAGTACACTCCCAAATCATTGATTTTGAGTTACTGCATATAGAGTTTATATAACATAAATTGTCCAAGAGAATCTTTGTTATGCATGTGTTATTTTTAGTGATTCAAAAGCTTGTGCAGTAATCTAGCTTTCCCAGGAGTAATTCCTTCAGCAGCTGACTTGGAAGACTTTAAACAGTGCAAAGGAATCTGCTTTTCTAAAGAGAAAATTATTTTAAATAAATACTCTAGATTTTGATATGGTTGCCAACAGCCTTAGATTTACCTTGATCTATCAAATCAAATCAAAATGTAGTGATAAGAGACCAATGATCAATATTCTTAATAATCACCTCTAGGACATTTTAATCACTGACATTTAACAATCACTGTTGTAAATGTTTTCAGTATCATTTCAAATTAGAGCTAAGTATATTACCCACTTTATATATGACAGAACCAAAAAGGAAGTCAACTCAAGTACTCTAACTTTGAAATCTGTGTTCTTAAATCACTGTTATGATGTCTCTTGATAGATTTAACCTAGCATTCTTGCATTCCACTTATTTTTAAATATTTTCTATTAAATTATGCCAAAGATTTCTATATCTCAAGTTTTCTGTCCTGGACCAGGCTTTTAAAATTAGCCACCCCAACAGATTACTGCAAGAAATAAGGCATCAAATTAAGAATATTTTTAAATATTCTCAAATATTAAGCTCAATCCGATGGTGTTTTTTATTTTCCTTGGTTAAATATTTTCCTAGTAGTCACATATTATGTACCGGAGTTTTGCTGTGTAGATAATATTCTTTTGTAATTTGCTCTGTGAGTCCAACAAGTCATCCCTAATGGTTCAGTATTCTGTTCAGGAGCCTTTTGGAATTTTCCTTAGTTCCTGAAAAAAATGCAGAGTAAGCCTATAGAAGAATGTTGAGCTTCCTTTGCAGATAATCTCCCTCTAAAGAGAGCAAAGTATGCTGGAGAATTGAACCAGATATGTGGCAGGCAAAGCAACAACCACAGTACTCATCCCTAAGCTTCAAATGTATGTAGAAATATTAACTAGAGAATGAACTCTTAATAGATGAGTAACAATTCACTTTGTCTGTACATGTAACTATTTTAACCTAATTGTCCGTCTATCATCTACCTACCTATGTAAATATCTATTTAAAAGAAGATCCTCAATTATTTCTGAACTTAGAGATGCCAACTGTGTGCATCTAATTTAATCAAAAAGTTTCCTTATTGATAGCATGTATATTTATAAAATCTATTTAATGAACAAATATAAATACTTCTATATTAAAAAAAGATTTAAGGTTTTTTATAAGAGGTATTTCTTTACTCAAAGAATACATATGTAATTAAATTGGGAAGTTCATATCCATTTTTGAACACTTTGGAATATCTAAACACTTTTAAACCTCTATTGACTTGAATTTATACACAAATGAGAATTTTCAAATAATGAAATACTTTTTTTTTTTTTTTTACTTAGGTATATCAGTTAAATTTTGAACAGTGTGCCTGTGTTGTGTCTTAATTGTAGTCAGCCTACCCTAAAAATAAATCAGAACTGTCAGGTAATATATATTTTTCTGTGAATTGAAGATGGAAATATGAAGTTGAGAGGATCAATATAATCTATCTGCCCGAATTCCTCATCTAATGGACAGTGATGATGTTTTAAAGCCATTTTGTCTTAGGTAGTAATCCAAACCCAGATTTTTTAAAGTCTATCTTGGCATCAACAACTTCTTTCACACATGATTAATAGCAGTTTATATATGTGCCCAGTAAGAGTCATTCATGTCCTTGACCACATCGCCTTGCATTCCTATACGGAGTATAAAAATATTTTCTTGAAAGTCATTCTGTGTATCTTTACAGATATAATTTATGTGGTCTTACTAATCAATGAATGCTGATAAGGTTTACAAGATAAGAAGATGTACTTTTATAATAGAATTTTAGTGCAACTGTTGAAATATTTAAATTTAAGGCAAGTTCAAACTCTAGCTGATGTTTAAAAGGAAAGTTTGATATACCACTTTTTTCCCTTTTGTAAACATTTCTGTTAATTACTTGGAGTTTGAAAAAGCTTTACTTCATCCTGGCAGTTCCCTAGAGCTAACAATCCATTGCTGGGTTTAGTAATTGCGGCAGCATGCCAATTACACTGCATGATGACTGAAATACCTGCTAGGACTGTCACAAAACAACAAAAGTCACAGAAAACATTTAAAAACCATAGGCTTAGAATTAGATTTCTCACTGAAAATATAAACATTTTATATCTCAAACTTACCTGTAACAATGAGAAAATAGGTTCCCATATTAAAAACTACCCTAAATTATTGTATTTCATTACTTAATCTTCACTAGCATTTCATGATCAATTTGCGAAGGAATAGAGAACACACTAAATAAAGAACTTGCCACTATTATTTATAGAATTAATAACATAAAAATAGCTTTTATATGTTCCTGGAAATGCATAAGTATACATATAACTAGGTATATATAATATACTATGTACAAATGATTCACCTCAGGAGTATTTGATAATAATCTTAAACATTTTTGAGGTGGATTAGGGAAGGGGCTGAGTAATTTCATTGATCATTGGAAGATGTTTAAAGCTCATATTATTTGTTGCCCAAAGCATCAAAAACCACAGAATTTCCAATTATGTACTTGTTTGGAGAAAATCTTATACTTTGTACATTATTATTATCTTTTTACATTAGGTACTTTGATACAAAACCATTTATACTGAATCTACAGGTGTAGGATTTTTTCTTATATATCTTATTTCTAAGGAAGAAGACATAAATAATCCTGACAGGCCTCAATCTTTCTCAAAGGAAATTGCACATAGACTGTTCAACATGTTTTGGTTTCTACTACAAAAATTTAAAAAGTATACAATTTCTAAATTAAATCAACAATATAAAATTTTACTGGAATGTTATTTTTATTTGTATTTTTTATAATAATAGGTCTACATATAATATTATGGCTTTGTTTCTCCACATAGCCACCCAATATGTTTTTTTTTCTACATGGTCTCTTCAGTATGATAGTTGGCTTTCTTACACAACACCTCGAAACTCCCAAAATCACTAAAAGGGAAACTTTCTGGCTTATACTCTTAAAATATAAACCCATAACTGTGGCCTTTTTTCATATTATGCTGGATACAACAACCATGCGGTCAAACCAAATTCCATGTGTATACCAGAATGAGTACTAGGAGGCATGGTCCATTGTGGGCCATCTTTGAGAGTAGCTACCAAAAGAGACCAACCCAGATAAGAAAGAGAGCAGGAGAAATATAATCTACTGAGAGAATAGCAGTGATACATTCCCAGGAAGACAAGATATAATGAAATGGAGTAGTAAAATTTATTGAGTGCCATTATTTTAATAATAGCCACATTAACCCTTTCATAATTCCTTCAAAATATCTTCTAAATCTCTTTTTTCTTTTTTTTTTTAATTTATGACTCATGAGTAAGTTTGAAGTATATTATCCAATTTTCAAATATGTGAGATTGGATAGATGCCTTTTTCTTAATTGTATTAGTAATAATAATGATAATAATAATAGTAACACTTGTAGAAATAGTGATGGAGGCAGTAACAGTAGTAGTTTTTAGCTCCATTGCATAATAGTCAGAATATATAATCTCTGTAATTTGAGTCCTTTTCAATTTGCTGAGACTTGATTTATGGTCCAGTGGGTGGTCGATTTTGGTAGTTATTTCATGCGTACTTGTATAGAATATATCTTCTGCCATTGTTAAGTGAAATGCTGCATATTCAATTAAGCCAAATATTAATTTGAAGTTGTTCAAACCTTTCATTTATTTGATGATAATTTTCTTTTTTTCTATCCGTTACTGAGAGACATGTATTAAAGTTTTCTATTATTACAAGTTTGTCTATTTTTCTTTTTAGTTCTCTCAATATTTGCTTGATATTTTCAGGCTACATTATTATGTTTATACAATTAATTTTATATCTCCCCAGTTAATTAAAGCTTTTATCATTATAAAATTACTCACTTTTTATAAAACGCATCTTTAAAACTGATTTTGTCTACTATTAATGTATCACTTTGGGTTAGTTTTTGCATGAGAATCTTTTCCACTCTTTTACTTTCAAACATGTCATTCATTATAATGTGTTTCTTATTAGCAGCATAGGTTTTCATTTGTTTTTCATCCAGATAATCTTTGTTTTTCTTCAATTTGTGTTCTTCGGCTATATACATTTATGGCATTAACTGATTCCTACAAGATTCTGAATCAAACTACTCATTCCATTCTTCAAGATAAACCCCAGAGATAATATTAAAAGAAACCAGAAGATACTCTAGTGACAACTCCAGTGACAAGGGAAACTGCTTTGTTTGTGTGCATATTCGTATGATGATTTAGGCCAGGGCAGGAGGCAATCAGACATGCATGAATGAGATAGTGAAAACAAACAAAAAAGCGGTTCTGTTCCTGCATGTCTCCCATCATTAACTTGGAAGAAACAGTATCTGATCCTGCACCTGATTTGTCTTAGACCTGTTTGAGATGCTTCAGTAACAAAACAAAAGTAGAATCCCTGTGCTTTTGAGAAGTTGAGAAAATAATAGTGACTGATTATCTTCTGCATATTGTTCTCCACCCTATACAAACTTCCTGGTCTGGTTAACAGTAATCTAAAGACAATCAGTGTCAGTGTTGCTTTTTCTTCATTAGCAAAGAAGGAAACTTTAACCTGATAAAATGTGTGGGTGAGGAAATGATTGAGTGTGATTTTTATGGTGCTTGGGGGTCTTCATATTAGAGCTTGTGTTCTCCCTACCACTGAATTAATTGGCTGTCCCAAGCACTGGGTCCTGGCCTTTGCCAAATATATATTGGCTAAGAGAATAGCTGATATCTCCAGGGGGCAATGAACTTCAGACTCCTGTAACAAGATAGATTATTAGCACAGTTAATTCAAAGGAAACACACAAACATGACTAAAGAGTCTATTCAAATCAGTATTACTAGAACTGAAAAATCAAGTATTTAAAATTAGAGAAATAAAAATATTAAAGGAGCTAAGGGAATATTAGCATATGAAACAACTTGAAAACATGAACATCACCAATTAGAAACATGAGAAATGAAAAGCACTCATTATACCTAATTCCTCTTCAGAAGTATTTTTCAGATTATTCTATATTTCAATGTCAATTTCTCCTCTAGCTGTTGTGTCTTTGACAAGTTACTACTTTGTGCTTCAATTTCTTCATATAAAGTGAGGATAATAATAGCTCTTATATCACAGATTTATTTTAAAAATTAAATTACTTAGTATGTGGAAAATCTATCATGGTATTCTCAACATGTAGTAGAATCTATAAATATTTTATATTTGAATGTTATTGTTATTGTTTAATTAAATCTAGTGACTGAAAAAATAAGATTAATATAATTAATAAATATGGATAAAATATAAGAAAATAAATATGCCTATAAAAGGATATGTAATAGATGAGGGAAACAGGATTTATTAGGCATATAAAAGAAAGGTTTAAATTTTATTTTTCTGACCATAATGTAATAAGTTATATATCAATTTTTAATAGATGAATGAATCCAAAGCCATTTAAATTTTGGGAAAATACTTCTTAAGTATTCATAGATCAAAGAACAATTAGAATAGAAATGTAACACTAAATTGATTATAACTAAAATATGTATCAGACCCTGTAAATTTAAGCAGCAAAAGGATTAGTATAAACTTTATCATTATGTTGGTAATTAATTGAGATGAAATAAATGAGCCATGTTTCCAGTTTAAGAGACAGAGAAAGAAAAAGAAAGGTAAAGAAAATGTACCTATTTTCCCACAAAAATGGTGATAGTTTGAAAGTATAAGGAGGGGCAAGTTGTGCCATGAAAACACTAAGCATAAGAAAGTTCTTGGAGCTGTCATAGTAATAGGGTAGACTTGAACAGATTGAGAATAGCAAAATGGTCATTTCATAAGGACTCAATATAATCATGATATGTATAGACCTACTAAACGTGATTTAAAGTAGGGGGAGCACAAATTGATGAAACTAAAGGAAAAATAAATTCATAAGCCTATAGGAAGATTTAGCTAGAAACTTTTAATAATTAGTAATGATTGTTTGTTGGATGCTGGATTTTTCCAAGCACCTTTTCTGCATCTAATAGTACGATCATACGATTTTTATCTTTTAATTTGTTAATGTGGTGTATCACATTGATTGATTTGTCAATATTAAACCAATCTTGCATTCCAGAAATAAATCCAACTTGATCATGATGCATGATCTTTTTAATGTCTTGCTGAATTCAGTTTGCTAATGTTTTGTTGAGAATTTATGCACCTATGTTCATCAGGAATATTGGCCTACAATTTTATTTTTTTGTAATGTCTTTGGTTTTGGAATAAGGGTAATGGTGGCCTCACAAAATGAGCAGGGGAGTCTTCCCTCCTCTTGAATTTTTTTGGAATAATTTGAGAAGAATAGGTGTTAATTCTTCTTTGAATGTTTGATAAAATTCACCTGTGAAGCCACTTTTGTTTGTTGGGAGTTTTTTGATTACTGATTTGATTTTGTTAGTAGTAATCAGTTGTTTCTGTTTCTTCTTGATTCAGTCTTGGGCCAATGTATTATTTATGCACATACATATATATGGGACAACACATATAACAAAACAGTGGGATGATGAACATAAAAAGTTAGCAGGTAGAGTAAGAACATAAATACATGTCAGTTATTAGTAATGATCTAGTTATTGTTTTGACTGCTGGGTTTATGATCGATCACAATATTTTAAAATAAAAATAAAAATAAGTCAAATATAATAGGAATATATGTAAACCAATATCATTGCTATGGTCTGAATGTTTGTGTCCCACTCAAATTTCACATGTTGGAATCCTTACAATCAATGTGATGATGTTAGAGAGGCAGGTGGGGCCTTTGAGAGATGATTAGGTCATGAGACTGGAGACCTCATGAGTAGTAATGCTCTTATAAAAGAGACTCCTACAAAGCTCCCTAGCCCCTTCCACCAAGAGAAAATATAGCAAAAAGACACCATCTATGAAGTGGGCCCTCACCAGTCACTGAGTTGGCTGGTGTAAGAATCTTGTATTCCCTATTCTCCAGAACTCTGAGAAATAAATTTCTGTTGTTTATAAGCCACCTAGTTTGGTATTTTATTACAGCAGCCCAGACAGATTAAGACACTTATTATAGAGAATAAGTTTAAAACAATAGACCTTAAATAAAAATGGATAAATAAATTGTATAGTTAGAAAACAGAATACTATTTTGCTACTAAAAAGAAACAAATGTTCATGAAGCAACATGAAAGAATCTCACCAACACAATATTAGGTGAGGAAAGAAAGCTCCAGAAGAACATCTACTGAAGTAGATGTGCCTACTATGGTTATAATATTAATTATTTAGTTTAAAACAAGTAATACAATATTCTGAATACATATTATGAATATATATCATAAATGTAAAAGAGGAAGTGATGCAAATAATTATGAAATTAATGAGAGTGGCTATCTCTTTTGGAGTTGAGGATGGGAAAGCGTAATGGAATTGAGGTGTGTGTAGAAGACTCAATTTATAACAAATAAAATATTTTATTTCTTAAACTGGGTAGTGTGTATATTGGCATGTTACATCTTCAGCAGTAATAATTTGTTATTAGTCGAAACAGTACTTTTCTGAAATGTGAGCATATATTTATGAGAAGGCAGAGAAAGATAAACAGGTAAATAGATGATGAGAGAAGCTATTAAAAAGTAGGTATGCATGATTCCTTTACAACAATTAGAATTATTATAAGCTTTCAAAATTAATATCAAGGAAAATAAAAAGTTAAGGAAATAAATGAGATAGAAGATTACTTGTAGTTAGATTAATTATTAATGTAGCTAAGATTTATCAAATATCTTACATATTTTACTTAATATTCATAAGCATTTGTGTGGTGGGTATTTTACTTCTGTTTTACAGATGCAGAATTTGAATTCAGACAAATTAAGCAATGTTCTCCTGATCTGCAATTTTCATTTCCCTGTATGATTACTTCACAGGAGTGATGGATCTTTCTAGTGTAGTGGCTGTGGGCACATTGATTTTATGGCTGTGGATATATAGGGTTTAATTTCAACCATGAATAAATGCATGAGGAGAGAGATCAAGAAAGGACTTGGGTTTGCCAGTAAGATTTTCCTGACTTTTTAAGGAAGCATTTTTACATAAATGTAGGGCTAAATTGTCCTGGGAAAAATAAGGCAATAGATAAATCTTACCAGTTTATTTTTGTCTCCTTAAATTTAGTCTTGTGTTTTAAATTTTCCCCCCTTTTCAAGATCTTGTACAGAGAACACTATTAAGCCAAATATTACTTTCTCTATCTCTCCACAGGATGTTCAACTTGCTTATCATTGGAAAAACTAAGACTACTGATTATAATGTTTCCAAGATATCTAATGTGGCCCCAAAAGAGTTAAATGTCTTTGGATGTTTTTGTAGCTGTTAATCAAAAAAAAAAACACAAAGTTTTCTTCCGGAAAAATGAATGACTCCCTAATGGACATTGTTTAGATACCACTTTAAGAAAGGCATTATTTGTTCATTGCTAATTGGAAATTTCTTCTTCTTCTTTTTTCCAGCGCCTCTAGCAGTAAAAAGTATCCAGGAGCTAAAATACAGCTACAGCTGGAGCTAACTCTCATTCATTCATCATTGTCACTTCATGAATTAGGAGCCAACAGACCATTTCTCTCACTTATTTCAGCTCCTTTTCAGAATGAGGTAAGATTCATAATGCTCAGATATGATAGTTCTGTCTTCTAACCTATTAGTTAGAGAGCAATCAATTTTGATCTGTGTCACTCTATAAATTCTTGAGTTTTCCAAAAGGAAACTAAATTCTGTTTGGTGTTTATGTATAAATAGAAGCCTGTATGATAATAAGACATACAACAATGACATTTGCTTAACAGTTTAGTATCACTATATGACTGTGGCATTTTTATGGGTTCATTTTAACTTCTCCAAAACTTGAAATAGCTCTTTTCCATTCAAATAATCATATTCAAAATAAGTCCTTTTTTAAAGATGTTAAATGAAAAGATTCATACTGTCTACATTCCAAAGCTTTTTTAAAGAGATTTTAATAGTAATGGATGAAATTATTATCTGTCTACTAAACTGCCAATACGATAATTGGTCACATCATCATAGAAAGAAAGTTCTTAAAATGGATTGTATTATATCAACTTATTCTCTTTCAAGAGTTACAAACATTAATCTTTGGAATGACCATTACCCTTTAATTGGCATTCTTATACTACCCAATGTATCATTAGCCTTTGTAGATCATGTCGTTTAAAGTGGCAATCATAATATTCAGTAAATTATAATACTATAACAAGTTGGGGTCATCTTTTTAGCTCCCCAAAGGCCACTAATTAGCCATGTGCTGTGTCAAAAGATAAAATGACGCTTTGTTACAAGTAAACATTTTTCACCTGTTTAGCCTATCACGAAGAGAGTTATACACTCACATAATTTATAAAGTCGAACAACATAATTTAACCTTTGACAAGGTTTCTGAAGAACTCTGTAAACAGAGAAAACTATGGCAGAAATGAAGGATCCCGTAAAATGTACTTTGATGACATACAAACCTTTGGAATTTTTAATATAAAATATATATAAGGTTGTGAGATTATGTAGGTAGATTTCCTAGATTGTTCACCATATAAAAGTTAACTTTTCCAATGTGAACAATGAAATCGGCATAGCAAAATTCTTCAAAAATATTGTGGCAGCAAAATACATAGGATATAGATATGTAGGTACACACAGCAGGACTTTAAATTTGAAAAATAAGTAATTATAACCTTTGTCAACTGATGGTTAGAATATAGGAAAGTATATATTTATAAACCTTTCAGTACCACGAGGTATAGAACTTACTAATATCTTTGCCAAATAATTTTCATGCACAGTTTTAACAGAGGGATTCACAAGCCTAGTGTTGAATTAGATGTTTTGCATAACATATAACATTTGGCATAAATATTTAAAGTGTTAGAAAAATTTTTAAAATAATATTCTTACTAGGTTTTAAAAGATAGAACAACTTTGTTTTAATATCATGGTTTCCTCTCTGACCTGATTTATAAATCCAGAACAAATGTAACATTTTGTAAAAGATGGAGTTTGGTATGGGTTTCATACTATTGACATTGAAAGGTACTTAGTAAACTAGCTCATAGATGGAAGGCCTTCCTTCTCCAGTCACTCTTGTAGAAATCATATATTTTTATAAAAAAAGGAAAACCTTGAGTCATCATTACCGATTTAAATCTATGATAAACTTTTCAGCCTTTGCAGATTTCTCCAATAATAAATTCTTCTCTCCTGTTTCAGAATAAAATAATTCACTCCCACCTAACTTTCTCCAAATAGTGAATTAACTAAGGATAATTCTGTCAAAGATAATTGTTGTTTTATTTCATAATACATATTATTAAAAACAAAAGTACTATGAGACTGAATTCTAGTAAGAAATACTTCATTGAATTCTGTTTAACAGACAGAATATATGTCAGGTTATCATTATACTGAAAAAATTGTTTAGATAAACCTCTGAGACTTAAGCATTAGGAAATAAGCACTAGGACATTTTTGCTTCAAATTGCAAATACATTAACATATTCGTGATAAAGTATATCCAGATGTAAAATTACAGATATTTTTTAGCAGACAGGTGCTTTAGAGCTGTGTCCTTTTGATAATTTAAACATGAGGAAACAGATGAAAAGATCTTCAAGACTTGTCCAATTTTATGCCGATAGTTACTGTAGAATTAGGAATAAACCCAGTTATTTCGATACTTGAACTAGTGCTTAACACCTAATCACTTACAGAAATGAACATTGTTTTCTCCTTTTATCAGCAATTATCTGCTAAATGCAGGATCCCCATTCAACGAATGACTTTATTTACTAGTCTCACCCATTTAAACAAAAAGGCACTATTTTGCTCCAACAATATAAAGATCTTTCCTAAATGATATAAGACGAATAAATACAAGTAAGATATTGAAGGAATAGTAATTTTGTGGAAAAAATAAGACATTTCAAAGATAGTTATATACCAAAATAAAATATGTGTGATCACAATAAAGAAAAAATGTAAGAGAATTCAGAGGGATAAAGTAATATGTCTACCTGGAATATTATTAGTTTTAGTCAAGAATGAGACCACTTATGTTAGGCCTTAGATATTGATAGAATTTAGCATAAAAACAAGATATTTCTGCATTTTTTTTCTAAACAAGATACTTTGTAAAAAAAAAAAAAAAGCAGGATTTTTAGCATTAAAGAAAATTTTGAGAGCATGCCGAATGCATTGTTATAATTTATTGATCAAAATTTGAAACAGATATATACATTATTTACTTAGAAAGAAGGAACTATTCATATTTGTTGTCTGAATCTTCTTAGAGCTATGGTGAAGTCGTCCAATTAAATTCTAGTGTTTTTGTCAGCCACCTGATATTAGATACTATTTAACATCTGATCTGTAGTAACTTCTCTGTGACTTTTATTATTCTGAGTAACCTTCCCTCTATTCTTTAAGAATTTCTATGAAAGAGCATTGATTATGTCAAATGCTTTTTTTGTATCTATTGAGATGATCATGTGATTTTTATCCTTTATTGATTTTCATATGTTGAACTGTCCTTGCATGCAGGGTTACATCCTACTAGGTCATGAGGTCTGATCCTTTTAATGTGCTGTTGAATTTAGTTTGCTAGTATTTTATTAATGAATTTTGCATTTGTGTTCATCAGAAATATTGGCCTGTTGTTTTGTTGTTGTTGTTGTTGTTATTGTTGTTGTTGTTTTTCCTGTGTTTTTTTCTGGCTTTGGTATCAGGGCAATACTGACCTCATAAAATGTGTTTGGAGGTGTTCCCTTCTCTTCAATGTTTTGGTAGAATTAAATGATCCAGACGGTAGATGGGAGGAGGGAAGAGTGATGTAGATAGAGTAAAAGGGTCAAATGTGTGGTGTCAGAAAGAAATCTAACTATGGGAGGTGAACACACAATGTAAATATATGTATGCCTTACTGTTAAAGTGTATAGCTGAAACTTATTGAATTTTGTTAACCAATGTCACCATAAAAAAATAAATAATTTTAAAAAATGTAAATTTTTTCAAGCTCATAGATATGGAGAACAGATTTTGTTACCAGATTTTGTTAACCAGTGTCACCTTAAAAATAAATTAATTTTAAAAAATTAAATTAAATATGTTATATACACACAAAGGAATATTATTTAACCATAAAAAGAAGGAAATCCTGCAACATATGACGACATGGGTAAAACTTGAAAATATTATACTAAGTGAAATAAGTGAGTCACAAAAGAACATATGTCTCATAATTCCACTTATATGAGGTGTCTAAAATAGTCAAACTCATAGAAGCCAAAAATGGAATGGTAGTAGCTAGGAGCTGAGGGCATGAGGAATGGGGAGTTGCTAATTGATGTACATAAAATTTTAGTTATGCAAGATGAATAAGTTCTGGAGACATGATGTACAACATTGTTCCTATAGGTAACAAAATGTACATTAAAAAAACTGTTAAGAGGGTAAATCTAGTAATCTTAACACAATTTTTAAAAAGTAACTTGTACCACTTTGGAGAGCTTAAAATTCATGCACGCACACATACCTCCCCCACATACACACATACATACATGCATTTTATATACACAAACACTAAAATGCAATGATCAACTTTTTTAAAAAAAGAACATCTCTAAATAGTGTTTGAGCTACAGAGCTTCGATTAAATAGGTACTGCAATGCTCTTGTCATCTATGAAACAGAAAGCAGTTTCATACTCTTCAAATTTTGCTATCATTAAATATTTGTGCTGAGTGTGTGTTGCTGACAGGATTATGCAGTGAAAGCATAATGGTCATGTAGTTGAAAATATGTTGAAAAGCATCTCAACTCTATGATAAGAAAATAAATTGCAAAGATATTCAGCAATATGCAACAAAAGTTTGAAAACAACGTACCGTTTTCAGTCAATGACTTTACCTTAGAAATTCTACCAAAGAATAATTCTAAATAAGAAAAATGTTTATACTTAAAAGCATTTTCAAGGTATTTTTTTTTATAATACCAAACTTGGTAAACAATGTACTAAATGGATAAAAATAATTTTAAAACATTATAGACATTAACTCAAAAGAATATTATTCAAGTGACTATATACATTTTTATTCAATTGGAGACACTTTTAACAAGTATAATTTAGAAGAAAGCCACTGCGACAGGTATCAACCAGGACTGGACCAGGCAAATAAAACATAGTTACCCTAAACATTATGCATCTTTTGAAATAATATTGAGAAATAACAATTGGCTTTAGGAAGTACTGGTGTTATTAATAATAAATTCAGAACTATCATGTATATACTTAATTGTTCTCGGCTTTATTGTCATAGATATGTCTTTATGGTGAGAATATGAATGACTATATTTCTTTTTCAATTTTCTGCATTTTACAAGTTTTCTATACTGAATATGCATTGATTTCCTAAAAGAACACACATAGTAAACATAACTTTAATTAAAATCTAAATAAGAATTGGCTTTAATTAACATAACTTTAATTAAAATCTAAATAAGAAATAGTATGATTTGTTCAATATTCTCACAGATATAAAGTTAATAGCTAAGCTGTAGAAGAAAGAGAAAATGGCATAAAGAATATACATACGCTATCTGTTTTGCAATTCAAAATTACCCCAAACGTTCTAACGGCTTAGAACACTGGAGGACTAACTTAAAGTCACATTTTAGAACAATTAATAAAATTGACAGTTGTTCTCCAAGTGATTTCCAAATAAATAAAACAGAACTGGCTATTATAATATACAATATTATATATTAATTATATATTATTATATGTAATATATAATATATAATATTATTATATATTATTCATGATAACTTGATCTTAGAAAACATCACATTTTCTTAGACTATAGTCTGTATAAGTGAACAGGAGTGTTCAGCTAGTTCCATTATAAAAACCCTATAGGCAATAGAGTTAATAAAGCAAGTATCTCAAAATGAGAACAAAAATGGGCCACCTAATTTTCAACGTGTGTAACAGCAGTTCTTCATAGGTTTAGAATTTTTTACTTCAATCACATTAGAACAGACAAAAAAAATATATTAGAAATATATTTGAAAGGACAAAGAACTTACCAATAAAAATACAAGATGCTCTAATATTTTGTGATGATTTTCATACCTAAGACTCAGCTATAAACATTGATGAGGCCTGACTAACTTTGAGATCAGATTAGCCAATTCGCAATTAAAAAGAAAAAAATGTGATCAAGATTTTCAGAGGTCAAATTTCTAGAAAACTAGATTTATGATTACTTCCTTTCATGATTCTTTGAAATAATAACCAACTGGAGTCAAAGGAACTTCTTCCTATAAAAGTTAGCAAATGTCAGAGGAGAAATTATTACAAAATCTCCAGAAAGGCAAAAGAAAATAACTAGCAGTCTGAGTACTTGCTATTTCAGGCATCGTAATGAATGCTTTTCATTCACCATAATTTTTTCTGTAATCTTATGTGGTATGTATTATATCCCCTTTTGAAGATGAGTACATTGTGTCAAGGAGAAATAAAGTATGTTTTCTAAGATACACTCCTAACACAAGCCCTGAAACAAGTCTACAGTTGCCCAAATTCAAACTTTGTAATATTATATTCATAGAAGTTTTGTTGTTTTCACTGTTCCCAACATAGATTGGATTTTCTCTTCTTATCTAATGTCCTTCTATCTATATAAAATACTTAATCAAGAAATAACACACATATCTGCTATTTATGTAATTTAAACATCCTCAGGAGCCAGTAGATAATTAGTTCCTTTAAAATAACTTTACTAAATAAAACTAAATAAATTGAAAGAGAAAACATCTTCTGCATATAATACTGATCCTAGCACTTGTGACCTCCTCCATTGTACTAGAAAGCATATTGTGTACATCATATCAGTTAGTTAATCTTGCCATTTGAATTGAGCTAGTTACAACTTTTTTTTCCCAAATAGGTCATCATTTTGCTTGATTAAAAGAAAATAGCCAAGAAGCTCAATATGTCTTTCTTCTACTAATCTCTTTCATACAACTCAATAACCTATCAAAAAAAAAAAAAAAAAAAAAGGCAGCTGATGTTTTTACACTTTTTCTTTCCTTTTTTTTCACACTTTTTCTTTCCTTTTTTTTCTTTAGCCTGAAAACTCTGGTACTTGTTTCTTTGTAATGAATTCACATGCTTCTCTTGGATTTCTTTTCCTCTGCAACAGTCCAATGAGTCTTTATCTATTGCTCCAGACAGCCATCTCCCCAAATCACCTAGAGATGTGAATGATAACCCTATCACCTACTAGACAGAAACATCAAAATCCTGGCCACCATTCACCAAGATAGCTTTTTCTTATCTGAAGCTATCCATCTATAATGTGTAAGGACAGAGCCTGCTTTCAGTAATGCAGCTGGTTATAGCAACTAAGAATAGCACAAGCTTCCTTCCAGATGCTGTAGAGTAACTCACCTCCATCAAAATGAACTAGAACTGGATGCTTGACTCCTGAAGGACAATTGGAAAAATTTATATTGAGTATAAATCGCAGAGAAAGACTAGTCAAATAGCTAATCGAAATATACTTTGTAAATGAATTTCTAAATAGGTATGATTTGGCATCTATAACCAATTCATGATTATATTGTTTTATAATGCAAGTAACTATGCAGTTTTCATTACATGATCAAAAGCAATAGCAATAATTGGATAAAATTAGGCAATAAATTAAATGTTTGACTGAAGCTGCAATTTTAATGCCATGAAATCATAAATATATACTGCCTCATACTATTTCTTTCAGATAATATACCTCTCAAAAATGGATTTTTCTTTTTGACATTACCTAGTGTTATATAAGCAGTTATGTAATCCTTCATGATTTAAATCAATCCTGAATAAGCCATCTTGATACAAAACTTACTTTGATGATTAAGACAAAAGAGATTATTCCCTTAACACTTGCTTATATTATTTAATATAAAATAATCATTATTATTCTCTATAAAATAGGAATAATCTATAAAAATTGATATATATTCTGTTCTAATAAATATATTAACCTTGTCAATAAAGCCATTTATTATAACAAAGTTACTTA
The DNA here is from genome assembly GCF_000325575.1 of Pteropus alecto. Classification (NCBI taxonomy): domain Eukaryota; kingdom Metazoa; phylum Chordata; class Mammalia; order Chiroptera; family Pteropodidae; genus Pteropus; species Pteropus alecto. Next base: position 3,237,308 of record NW_006436811.1, on the reverse strand, counting down.
TTATAACATCATGTTCCTTTTTATGTATAGATGTTTGCATCTGTATAGTTTTTTAAAATTTTTTTGTGTGGCTCATGGACTTCCCTGAGATTTCCTTCTATCTTATATGAAGCAGGTCTCAGATCGTGTGAGAGCCTGAGGTTAGCAAAATCGTTTTGCTTCAAGTAAATTTAAAATGAGTCCCTAGCAGTAAAAGGCAAATGCACCCCTCCACTCTGCCATCCTGTTCCCTGGGTCTTGAAATCTTAATGATTTGTGCTCCAGAAATGGACTTATGCTTCACTTTTCTACCTCTCTTAGAGTTCTCATTATGTGGTTTGTATGTGGTTTGGATATTTGCAGTAAAGGAGACTGAACAATTCTGGAGACATTATTGTCCCTCTACCATTTAAGTATAAAGTGTGGGGTTTTGTTTAACTTACATAGACTTCGAGTACTGAAGGTATTAAAAAGGCTTTATTAAATGGGTGTGTAGGCAATTGAAGGTACACCAGAGTGACATCTCCTGATTGCCTGTGGTTCATTTTAATAAACTGCAGGTTCACGTGTCAATCACAGGATAAAGGCTGGGCATATAGAAACGTTTAGATTAATTATTAATATCAATTGGCTATTAGAATTCTTCAGTTTCTTACTGTAGCAAAACACTTCAGTGAAAGTATGAGTTGGGAGACAATTTGCTTACATGCAGATGACTCTGGATTATAATAAATCTTAACGAGTTCAACTCTCACTTGATCTTCTACAACTTCTTTTTGTGGCTCCGGTCACAGTGAGGCTATTAGGATACCTTAATTACTTAGGATCATGTGTAGAGGGTCTGAATCCTGCACAGATGTAACGTGTAGAGGTATGGAAGCAACATTGACTGCAGTTTACATTCTGTATTCACTAACATTTTCCTGAAGGTTTGCGTATTATTGACAATATGACTATTATTTAAAGCATTGTGTCTGGCAAAAGATAAAGAAATTTTGTTGCTATTTTTTTTTTCCTGAGAAGAACCAGGTAACATTACGATTTTTCTTTTCTCAAACATTTGCCTCCCTTACATATTCAGATATTTAAAATAAATATATAGAGAACATTTTACTGTCAAAAACAAAAGAGCAAAAACAAAAACAAAAATTAAATCTCTGCTTCTGTGTTCTTTGTATTATTATTTCACCCATAAATTTTGCATATCAAGCAAAACTGAATGATCCATGAGTAAGCAAATACTATACAGACCGTAGGATGCAGACTTTGTTTTGAGCTCCATTTTTGAACTTACTGCTTTATGTCTTTTGTGTTTTTACAGTCTCAGTTTTCTCTCCTCAGCTTCTCTCTGTAAAATGCAAAAATCTCTCACTTTACTTGAAACATTAAGTAAATCATAAGACATATAACCATATAATCATTTAACCCACAAAAGAGAGAAGGAGTATATTTCAGAATGTCTTATTTGACATTAAGAAATTATTACACAAAAGATTTAAAAAGTCATAAATAATAATAAAACCATGCTTAGGCAAAAGTATCAAGAAATCTTTAGCATTTGGTATCCTAATTTAATTTAGATAAATTAATGAGTCTCACTAGCAACTCAAGAGTATAGGTTTAATAGGTAAAAAATCCGATGGCTTATTCAGGAGCATCTTTATTTTGTTTATATTATGTCGTTTTACATATCTCAGAGGTAAAACATGAGAACAGCTCTCTTGTTTATCATATATCATGTTCCCCCTCTTTGGGGGGAAATTTTATATAAATATATCAAAAAAAGACTGCATGTAGGAACGAAACCATTTTTCTTTTTATTTTTGGTGTCTGAGAGATTTGAGAAACATCTTCAAGTACGTATGCCTGTGGGAAAATCGTTTCCTATATTCTGGGCCTCCTCATTTCCTTTAAACAATGCAGAAGGACATTATCTCCTTGCCAAAGATCTGGAAGCCAGCTTTTATTTTTGGCTCTAATGGTCTCATCTGACTCCCCATCCCAGGAGCATTAGCTGACAGAGCCCCCGTGCTGTGTTTCACACTGTTTAATGCCAAGTTGATGGGTAATAAAGTTATCATAGTCCATAATTTAATTATAGATGATAGTCTCTGCTCTGATTGTAACACAGACTCCAGCTTCATTTACACTTCTGGGATGCTTCACAAATGATTCAGGAGGATCTTTGACACAGGGTCAAGGGTGGAGGAGTTTTTCATATAGTTGCATTCTATCTTACTTGAAAGAAACATTCCACATTCAATTTGGATTTATTTTTGAGTTGACATCCGTCTGTAGTGTCTATGGTAAGTATAAATTTTAATAAGGGTTTGCGTAGGTATCTACTCTTTGTCACAGATATTTAGGTTGGATTTATTATTCCATTTGAATATAAAAAATGTTCCTTTTTAGTTACTGCCGCAAACCTCAAAAACAGAAACAAAACATACTGTTTCATGGGAGAAATTAGAAAAATGCGTATTTGGAAATTTTATTTTCCCCAAATTGTACTGTTTTCACACATATTTCATGTCAATTCACAGATATTCTGGGGCTGTTCACTTAGTTGTGCGTAGTGCCCTTTACCTTTGTTATTTTCACATGGTATCCAATTCTACTCCTTCTCCATGACGCTTTTCCTGCTAGGGCTTGTAGTAAGTGCAAGTTCACATGCAGCTTGTATTAGCATTTAACAGATATATGACTGAGACATTCACCAAACCTTTCTGAATCTCTCTAAGTTCTCATGATGATGGCATTGAGTCTCTCTCAAAAGGATATAATGATTAAGCAAAATAATACACATATCTAGCAACTTCTCAGAATAACTTAATCAAAATGCTATGGCACATATAAATAAAAATGAAATAGCTTGCTTATTTTTTCATGTACGTGTATGAGGGATACTATTAAGGTATACATTTATAATAGAAATATTATGTAAGCAAACTGCTTTGTACTATACGTACTTTGTACTTTTACTATGAGAATTAAGATTAGCTTTATTAAAAAGTCCTTGGAAACTGTATTTATATTTAGAAAGGAATACCAGTTGGTTATGGGTAGCAAGCGACAACAGGGAATATAATTTTCTTTCCAGTATTTTAAAGAATATACAATAAGTCTCATTATTAAATAAAAGATCTCATATGTCAAACATATACTCAGAATTGTATCTCATATGTCAAACATACACTCAGAATTTATGAAAGTTGGATGTAAATGTCTTGATTAGGCTGCACCAGAAACTGATATATAAACCTATAAACAGGTACCATTGTGATATAGAGAAATATTTACATAAAAAAGTAATTATTTCTACACAGAGTAATTTCTATAGAAAGTATATATAGGCCACATTACATTAACAAATATAAAAAAAAGTTAAATTTTCGCCTTGGTGAGTCCACCAAGGCCAAAAGTGTAACTCTTTTCTCTTTTATTGACATACAGATGTTACTTATATTGCTTGTATTAATTTATACAAATTAAAGAGATCACAGACTAACACTCTACTCATGTAACATTTATACAAAAGGCCAACAGCCATTATAATTATACATAAATTCTCATTTCTGTTACTCGTGGCACTAAAATTTTATGTAAGTACATGCATCTTCTCTTTTAATTTTCATATAGAGAAAATCATAACATCCCTCAGGCATGTTTGAAGAAGAATAGGAGAAAATAAAATGGAAAGAAAGAAAATGGAATTCACAGAAGAGAATATCAGTGTGGTTCTCTTTCTTTTACTTGTAGATTATTGGCTTTCAGTTATTGTTATGGAGCAATTTTAATTCATTCTGAGAAAAAGAACAAGTACCTGGAGGGGGTTGGGAGGTAATTCTAAACACTTCCTTACCTGGAGCATTCCCAATTCATATCTGAACATAAAATTCCTCACTCTCCTATTATTCCTGGCTGCACTGTATTATCTAAAATAGATTTTGCACACATTATTACAGTGAAGTCAAGTTTGATTAACTATGTTTAAATTTGAGGTATATTTTATGGGGAATGTCCATAGATAATCAAAAGCCTATGCTTGGTTTCAGGAATGCTCTTTTGTATTAAAATATTTAAATAACTTTAGGAGAAATCCTCAGAATTTATCTATCACAGTAGATACAAATTTAACTGTTTATTTTATTATATTTTTATTTATATTTCATTGAGTTCTCTAATATGTGTATCAAAAGGATTGAAAAAATACCACTTACATCCTGAAGGAAAGCAATTTGTATATGCAGATGTTCTATTTGTATATAAGGTCTCATGTTAAAAAATATAAAGTGCATTAAAATATTAATGTTAAAATAATCTTAGAGGGGAATGTTAAATGAATTGACAATTAGTTCACCTTTTTAGGTACATCATAAAAATATTTATTTGTTCACACATAATCTTGAGAAAAATGCCATAAACTATTGTGAGATTTGTCAGAATATTAATTGATGTATTAGTTAATATCAGAATATTAATCAACAGATGGATGCATGAATGCATGGATGATAGATAGATAGATAGATAGATAGATAGATAGATAGATAAGAGTTTCTAAAAAAACCTAGAAGAAAATTTAGTAATTCTTATTTTAAAATAAGTTGGACTTCCAAGCAGACTGGATTTAGCACATAATTAACCATTTTGTTTCAGAATCATCCATATTTTTTAGAACAAAAGTTGTAGACATGTATGAAACATACAGTATTTTAATAATTTATAAATTCTTATTTACTGTTTATATTTCTCTAAGTGAAAAAAATGATCTTATCTAATAAACATCACACATTTATTTATAAAATAATTTTAAACACTAAAAAGAGAAATTTTATAGCACTATACCAAAAGTATAATAGTACACATTACCAACTTAAAACTAGAAATATTTTTCTAAGTGCTAAATCAGAAACATCAAGAATATGTACTGTAAAATTCCAAAATGTTTAACAGTGTTGCTTTTTTCACATCTGAAGTATTTTCTTGTTTTCCACTTTCAATTTCAAATATATACACAGACACAGACACAGACACAGACACAGGCATATTTTTTTTAGGCAGATCGATTTGCTTTTTCTAGTTTTAATGAAATAAACAGATTACACACACACACACACACACACACACACACACACACACACACACTTCTTTATTCCTGAGAAAAATAATGCTGTCAACCAACTATTAAAGTGTTGAAAATTCGAATATGTATAAAATATACTTTCTTATTCTTTGTGATACGATTATAACAAAATATCTCAGTGTTGTACTTAGGAAAACCTATTCATTCTCTATAAACAGAGACCATTTTCTTTACTCTTCCTTTACTTCTGAGTGATGTTCTTTTTTCCTTTAATATAATCATATTCTGAATTTTGTATACTATAAGCTATGAGCTAAAGTATAGGGATATCTACCAAGAACATAATTTAAATATTAGTGCAACTGGAGAGAAATAAATATATACAAACATACATAATTTGTAAAGAAACAAAGAGAAGATGATAAACTACTTCAATCTTCATTTCATTAACTGGTCACAAGGCTGTTTTAGTACTAACACTTCCTTACTCAACTATTTATTTGGTTCCTTTTGCCCTTGTGAGAACCGAAGTAGCTGTAGTTCTTTCCTTCTGCTTCAGAAGGATCTGAGATCTTGGTTGACTTACCTGGATGTGGTTTTTGTAAACTTCCTTTTAAACTGTCCGGTAAATACGGCAGTACCAGAAAGAATTCTTGGGAATTCCCTGGAGTCTTCACATAGCCTCCCTGACCCATTCATTATAACAAGGAAATTCTAATTTCTCTTCACATTAAGTCTCAAACATTATAGCCATCAAGTAATTTGTCCAGTGGAATGAGGACTTCTGTCTGCATGGTTAGTGGCTGCCTCAATTTCCAATCTCATACAGTTGTATTTTAAAACTAAATTCCCAGGTGTAAGCATTCTTCCCTGAGGTTCTAAGTCCTGAAAAACGAGAAAGTTCCTGAGTTGAGAAGACCAAGACAAAATTTTGTGGTTGAGCCATTAAATGTTAATAGTTACAGATGCATTCCCAATTCTTCCTTGAGTCCCTTAACAATACATTTAGGCTACAGGAATAAACAACAGTGTATATGCGTTGCTGATTCAAAGCATAATGTGGTATCCAGTGAGAAAGCACCTAAAACATGGAAAGTTTTGTATCTCTAGGTGGCTCTTCACTGATGTCACTTAACTAAGTTCTCAAAGAGCCATTTCATAATCTATCAGTCCAGTTATTTCTGGACTATATGGAACATGACAAAAATTAGTAAATCTAGTATGTGTTAGTCTATATTGCCTCAATTTGTTTGCTGCAGAATTAGAAACAATATTATGTGGACCACCAAAAAGGTATTAAGTAAGTCAAAGAATAATTTTGCTGACAGAACATGGCTTATTAAGAAGCTAAATCTATTTCTAGAATTTATGTTGCTGAAAAACAAAACAAAACAAAAAACAAACCATTGTCCAAACTGTGACAAATTTATACCCACTAGAGTAATATCTACCACAGATAAAGGATAGTTCACTGCTACTATCAACTGAGTACTCAATTTGGACCATGGCTTTGATATGAGAAATGTTTATTGTTGCAACCGTGCAGAGCTATCATCCTTGTCTCATGGACCCTGGGTTCATCAGCCTATTGATTAAACACAATGTGCTGAAGAAAGAGGCTGACAGCAATCTACTGGGTGGTTCACAACGTTCTCCTGGTTATTCAAAACCTTTTTAGTCCATGCTGTAGTGATGTTCATAGGATACATATTATCAAACTGTGTTTAGTTTGAAAGGCCCATTTACATACCTTTGTTTAGCTCTCCTGTTATAATCTTCCAATCTTGCTTTTTCCAAGTCTGTGACCACCTAGTGAGTCATATGTACTGTTAAAAATAATTATATCTTTGCATGGTATATTTATCAACAAGTTTACTGACTTTAGACAATAATATTTTTAAACCTAAATTCCAAAACATGTTTTACTATAATTTTATTAATCATTTTGCTTCCATTTACACTTGAAAATTTGAAGTTTCATTGTCTACCTTATTTTTCCTGTCAGCTTTATTTTCTTTTAACTTAATTTACTTATATTTTAATATCTTACTTGATAAAATGTAGAATAAATATTCAAATTACAACAAAGACATTATATAAACCTTTCGTGATTATTGATGTAGGGAATTTCATCCCATTTGAAATTATGGTATACTCTCTTTTTTCTTAGCAGTTTTTTGATATTGTTAATTCATGTAGTACTTTTCCTACTAATTTAGCCTGCCGATGATCAAATATTAGTTTAGATGCAATTATACCTCTTCTTGTTTATTTAGACAACATTTAAATTCTCTATTTCCCAAGTTCAGTCTTCAGTTACCAGAAAGGGAATGAGGGACCTTGGACCACATACTTTTTTTCTTTGTACTTGCTGCATCAGTCACAGTTTCCAGTTAGAGTCACAGGAAATATGCTGTCCTCTTTGGGCATACCACTCAGGTTTCAACTTTTTCAACGGTTTAGGGATCAGCAGGTCACTTATAAAAATTAACTGATTATAAATACTCCTAGTAGACTTCGAGCAGTATATTGGTTAGCACATTCACATTTTCTTCATGTGTTTTTAACTTCATTTTCTACTGTTTTTATCACTCTTGGAAAGGGCAACTGGGAGATTACAGGTCACGTTTCCTACCATCTATATTCAAATCTACACCTTGTCTCTTTTGATCATGGAACATTTTTTTTCACCTACCATTTAGATGAGTCTGTGGAGCAATTGCAAAGTCTGATGGAGAAAGCAAAGTAGAAAGATTTTGAAAAACCGTTTCTTCTTCAGATTCGTTACAACTATTTAGCTGCTGTTACAACATTATAGCTGCTATTTCGTATTTTTTTCATGAAAATAGTCCTTATTTGTCTAAATTGGAAGACATTAGTTTTATGCTTCACTTTTTCTTTCTTTTACACTTGTCTTACTTTCCATAACAATGTATTATTCCCTTGAGAAACAGTTTTTGAAGCAAAATGTGTGCTTTCAGTTTAATTGAAATTTATTTCTGGGAGACAAGCCTCAAAGTATTTTGTGATAGAATTACAACTTTTAGAAAATTTAAATCCAAGGTGCATTTGATGACATTTAAAAAATGAGGCATTTGGTGGTTTTAAAATTTTATATGGAGACAATTTTGAGGAATCATCACAATTAAATATTTTAAATACCTGATACTGATTGTTTTGCTTCACAAATAAATTTTCAATTGTTGCATGGATGATTTCTCCTCCCCAAAAAAGACTAAATAAATTAATTGAAAAGAAATTATTTAGCAGGTAAACACAACAGCCATATTTATTAAAACTGACAAAACTTTACTTAAGAATATGTTTTAAGTATATCTACTATGATAGTAAAAATTATTTCATTCTCAAAAATAAAATTTAAGCAAGTTAATTGATTCACACCTTCTTGATTGGGACCCCTAAATTTCATCACTGTAGTATCCTGTAATTTTAATCATTAAAAATCCTGTGTTTTATGTTTCTATGGTACAATTCAAAAATAAATAATAGTTTCAGATTGACAATCCAAGAGTTAATAGAAAAATATTCCTAATACTCATTTTTTTAAAAACTAATGAACATGTGTAAATGCTTTATTAGAATTAAATAGTATTTTTTGTAAATATATTATATATAAAAGACACTAGAGAACCTTAAAATTAAAGTCTAAAATTTACAACCACTTTAATTAAATATAAACTAGGAAAGTGGAAAGTGTTCAATACTTGAAATTTATTGTTCGAATGAAATTATAATTCATTTAGGGCATTTAAATGTATTTTGAATCGTTGGAATGTGCAATTTCTAACCTATTTCAAACTTCTAATATTCACCTACAGTATATTAAGTTGTCAGGAAGTTAAAGCAAGACACTATGGGTATTATATGGGGCAGTTTATCAAATTCACTGAGCTCCTAGAGCCTGGGGAGAAGGGAAGCACCAGTACCCTCAAATACACTTAGAATTTTCCTACGGAAGCTTTTATTTCATCAGTTTGCATGTTATGCAAGAAATGTACTGGTTTGATTAAATACGGCCTAACAAAATGAATTTCAAAATATTTTTGGTCAGGAAATAATAATTATAGTAATATAATAAAAATGTTTAAGGAAAATGTAACCATTTATGAGTAATAAATCAAAATTAAAGCTCAGTTCATAGTATTTCCAAGTAATACAAATCTATTCATTCCAAAGTATTTTCTTCATTATACATATATTCATAAGGTTAAGTTCAGCTTGAATTGAACTTTACCTTCTAAAAAAAAAATTTTTTTGTGATGACCTTCAACATGTCAAACCAGGACAAAATAAATCTCAGCAAACTGTTTTGTGTTTAGGTAATTCCATTGTCTTTGCCATGTATTATATTCTACTGATGATACAAAGGTAAGTAAGACATCATTTAGTCAAGTCACAGTAAAGTAGGTATATGTGAGGAATCACCAAGTCACTTTGTGGTAGCATACAAGCCCATTCAGAGAAGTGTAAAATGCACTTGTACAGGGGAACAAAGAATTGAAAGATTAGAGCTGTTTGGAGGTAACTACTCAGGGTTTCTTGGGAAGGTAACATGAAGTAAAACTTGAAGTACACCTAGGATGTTCACAGAAGAGGCATTAACCCAGAGAAGATATTAAAAGGAAAGTCACAGTGACAGTTGGGTTTTGGGACAAGTCAAAGTTTTTGAAGGAAATATCACATGACACTTGCCCAATAAAAGTTTGAGACTTTAATTATATGTCCCTGGAGAAGAGGTTGAGTTTATTTGTATATGCAAATAGGGAAGCTTCATACAAACACTCCTTCTGAAAGATTATATTGGCAGCTATGTTTAGGATGAATGAACATAATGGGAATTATTTTTCAGTAGTTTTCAGTAAACTGGAGATAATTAGGACCTGAGCTGATTTGTTGGTAGTGGCTTGGAAATGAGGGAGCAGATGAGACTTAATGGAGGCAAACTATACATAATGGGCAATTAGTTGGAGAATGAAAGAAAGGAGTAAAACTGGTTCATCAACCTACAGCACAAGTGACTGTAGGTTTTATTTTTATTATCATCAAACTTAAAATAATTTTCAATCACATTTGCTCTTTGTGTATTAGAGTATTAGAGTGTATTAGAGTTCTCTGGAAAAGAGATAAAGTAGGATATTTGTATCTTATATATAAATAGCATAATACAATTACCATAATATATAAAATAACATATCTTTGGATCACACACATACACACACATGCACGTGTGCACACGTTTTATTATAAGGAATCAGCTCATGTGATTATGGAAGATAAGTCCCAAGATCTGTCTGCAGGCTGGAGACCCAGGAAAGCTGATATATTTCAGAGAACCAGAGTGCCAATGTTGCAAATCCCAGTATCTGAGGGCGGAAGACTGATAGTTCAACAGAAGTGCTCAGGCAGAGCAAATTTTCCTTCTCCACCCTTTTTGTTCCCTTCAGGCCCTCAACAGATAGATGATGTCCATCCACACTGAAGAGACCAATCCTCTCTCTGTCTGCTAATCTCATCCAGAAACACCCTCACAGACACACCCAGAAATCACGATTGGTCAAATATCTAGGCACCCCACAATCCAGTCAAGTTGACACACAAAATTGAACATCACATTTGACAAAACTGTCTTACACAGTTGAAAAATGTATTGTTTAATTTTCAAATATTTTTAGTTATTTTTTGTAGGTTTTTTAAAAATTCCACTGTGATCAGGAATCTTATCCTATATAATTTAAATTCTTAGAAATTTGTTGAAATGTTACTCTATTACTCAGAATGTGGTCAATTTTGGTAACTGTTTTTAAGTATTTGAAAATAATATATGTTCTCCAGTTGCTGGATGCATTGCTCTCTATTTGTCAGTTAAGGTTATATTTGTTAATCTTGTTCAAATCTTTCAGGTCTTTAATTTTAGGTCTAATTTATCAGTTTCTCTGAAAAGTACTGAAACTATCTCACAATGATTGTGAACTTGTCTATTCATACTTTTAGAGATGGCTATTTTTATCTGATAATTTTGAAAGCATGAGATTAGCTATGCACAAACTTAGATTTATTTTCCTGTGGATATACCTTTATACCATGATGAAGAGTCCCATTTTACTTTTCTTTAAAGTCTGTTTTTACTATTACTAATACAGCTATTGCATCTTTCTTTTGGTTACTGTTTGCAGAGTAAATGTTTTTTTCACCTTTTTACTTTTGATATTTTGGTGTATTTATATTTAAGGCATGTCCTTTATAAGCAACCTGTTTATTATTTAATCCAGCCCAACAATATTAGTCTTAAAGCTTCTTTATAAAGTCAGAGCTATCATCTGTCTTCTTCATGACATACTCTGTGTCTAGCAACATGCCTTGCATATAAGAAATGCTAATTGTTATTGAATTAATAGTTAAATAAATGAATCATGAACTCCCATCCTAGTTATCTTTAGCATCAATTATCACTTCCTTTATCGGTTTTTTTTTTTCCTTATGGTAATCAGTTCTCCCCATCTGTCTCTATGCTACTTAAAGGCAGCTATTTTGTCAAATAATTCTTTTTTATCTTATGTAATATTGAGCACAATCTCTATCTATCCATATATACATATGTATATGTGTATATGTCCATGTATTGAAATATGTGCACATCCGAATTCCTATTTTATTTTTTTTCCCAATTCCTATTTTAGATGCCTATCCAGTTCCAAAATTATTACTAGATTCAGGAAGTGGAGTTTAAGTTCATATGTTCATAAATTCTACTTACTAATTATACTACAAAATATACCTTTATAATCTATACTATCTACTGTTACAGAATAAACTAATATGAAATCATGCCCTCTTGTATCACATTCCAGGTACTGACTGTCTCTGTTTAAATCTCCTAGCCATAGTAAAATAGAATGACATATTCTTTTGGGTAATCTATTAATATGAAGTGAAGTTTCAAGAAACCTCACAAAAGCCTACCAGACAAATACAAAAATAGCATGTCAACATTTTTTCTAGAAGGGTGTCAACTAGTTCATTATTTACTAGATAATCTACAATAGAAACATTGAGAATAATTCATATTTAAAACTAAATGAATTTAAATATGAAAATGTTTTAATTATATTTGACAAAACTGTCTTGCACAGTTGCAAGTTTACTTTGATATTTAAAAAAGTTAGTGATATGGTGTATAACTTAGAAACATCTAGTATGGAATTTGGACACGACATGCACATGCATCATTTATACTTTGATTATATTCTAAGTGCCTACAAGGTGTTGTGTTCATGAATAATTCAAGCCATCTAAAAGAATGGGCTTTTTACATTCCATTCCAGCATTTTGTTTGGCAGACAGGATGTCTTAACAATGTAAAACTTGTGTCACTGATGGAATATGATTAGAAATACACTGTGATCTAACAGTTAAAAATTATTCCCCTATGTATGATTCTTATAGGCTATATAAATGATATAAAACTATGTACAGTAGTCCCAACTATAAATCATAGACACTTAAAAAGTGAGCAGTATGTGTAATTTCTTTTGTATGCAAGATAGTAGAAAATTGAAGCATAGGAGCATAGTGTTTTAATAATGAACTTGGCTTGTCCCAGGGAGCTGTAGTGAGATTGGAAAAGGGGAGGCAGACAACTAATTCAAAAATATTTTATGGTTGACCACTGATATGGGAGACTGGGGCTTAACCTTGGAATCTTTGACATATATCTTAGAATTATCCCACTTGGGGACATGAAAGGAAATATTTATCTGCTGCTGCCTTTATTTTCTTAGTAGTTAACGGATTCCTATGCATTTTAAGCCTCTAATGTTCAAGATTGCATATGTGTCAGTGTTAAGTGGTCTCCTACAGTCATTCCACATAGATAGATTAGAGAGGTGAGAATTTCTGGCCTGGAAGTAATGAGCAGGAAAAGACTTAAGGGGAGACATTATTTTATCTGCAAAGTTTCTAAGAAGGCTACTTGGAAATAGCTGCCTCAGCAATGCTGAGAGCAAGAATAGGCCTGTAGTGTTTACAGTGGAACCAAAAGGTGTCCAATGCAGTCAACTAAGTGTCCCACTGAGCTATTTAAAAGCCAGTGAGCCACAGAGCCTCCTCAAGGTGCTAACCCAATCTCTTAGATAATACAAGTTAATTAACAGAAAAACAAACATTTTTTTTTTTTCCAGCAACAGCAGATGTCCCTGAAGAAATGATTAATATTTGTAATCTGCTTTTCCCACCACCCATACTAGATCCCCCTCACTCTTGGCCTTTATTTTTGCTAGTCAAATTTGCTTACCAGGTGGGTCGATCCTGACCTTCTTCCCCAAAAGTTATGACACTTTATTTGCCTTACCATTGTCCTGCGATTGTTGCAATGGCCTGTTTGCAGTTACCACAAAATAGGAAAGAACTCAGAGAAATCACAGTTGATTCTCCACTTTTCAGATGTACCTTACTTTCCCCTCACCATGTAGCTTATGGTTCCTTATGGTAATTGGCCATTATCTCCCTCAGTACAGAAATTCTTTGTTTTGACTGATGGTTGACCAGAAAGAGGAGTCCAAAGTGACAAAATAGTAGTCATAATTTCAATTTGAACCCTTACTGGGCTTCCTGCAGGAAGTATTTTATCAATAGGAACAAAAACCTCTAATCTAGCAGAGCCTAAAGGAGTGGGGATGGAAAGCATAAATTTTCCAAGTTAATTTTTTAAAGTTATCACAATGCCATTTCCATATCCAATTTCCCAGACACTTGTATTCTGGCTATTAGGAACATAGCACCATTAATCAGGTATTAGCAATATATTACATATCTATGAATTGATAGTTCCAAGCCAGTACCTCCGCTGACCCTTTAACAAGCTATTTAACTCTTCTATTAGGCTAGTTCCCTCAGGTAAGTGGGATCCATTTTTAAGATTAGTGGAAACCTGATCATATGCCCATAGATGCATCTTCTTTGCTGTAAAATGAATTTCTTAGTCTCAGTCAATGTTATATGAGCAGTCTTGCCAATTGATCAAATATGCATAAGTGACAGAGACATCATGGTCAGGAAAAGCAAACTTATATTTGGAGATGATATCAGTTCTATGATATCAGTGACAAATCACTGCTCCCTTGAGGGTAAAAAAATATCCCTTGAGAGTAATCTGCATTTCACCAAGTGACCCACTTAGCTCATCAAAGGGTGAGTGCATGCTAAGAACTTAGCATCAGCCTCAGTTTCTGGAAGTCAGTATACATTCTGCAATATCAATAACTAGAACAGCCTTAGTAAGAAGAAATCCATGTTGTTGAGCTCATGCATGGCCAACTGTACCATGGCCAATCCTTTATATACTCATTATGCCATCATTAAGGTGGCTTCAAGTGTGGCTAGTTGACTTCTGTAGAATGAGTCATCCTGGCCAATTAGTTTTAGACTTCCTCTTCTAGAGGTCAAGACAAAAAAAAAAAATGATAAACACATGTTATCGTCACTTTCATACCACCCACATGTCTCTTCCTTAGACTTCTTATTCCATTTTCTAATTTTTTGTTCATTTCTTTGTCGCTGGCTATTGTTCCAAGCCAATTGCCACTACGAGGAGTCTATGCATATCTGAACCTCAGGCTACTTCTCTACTTCTCTCTCTATACAAAGTGAACAAATAAGGGTATATGTTTCAACTACCCCTTCTGGGATATATTCTTTCCCCACTGTCCTTTAGGGCCACTTCTGAGTGAGATTTTATTGTGGCAGCAGTATATCTGTTGCTTTTGATTTACATCACTGTCAAAGCTTGAGAAGAATAAATTCTCCAGGTCAATAGTTATATAGCAAGTGTTAAAAGCTATGTTTTTCTTCTCCAGAAAATATACTACTTCTAGCATAGCAGTGGTGATTGAGACAGCCATTTGGTAAAATTGCGGTACTTCATCATCATCTGTCACAATCTAGTTGGTTTTTCTAAAGCCAAACAAACAAACAAAAAATTAAGTGGCAATATGATAGAGACATAGTTTTTGCATACTTTCAATATTTCATTGCGGTACTAATTTTTTCCAGTCCCTTCGAGATGTAATATTACTTCATATTACCCTCTTGGCCAAAAGTGGGAGAGTGTAGAAGCTTCTGCCTGCCTTTCCTACTGTTGTAACTCTTAATCCACAAGTTTGGTAACCTATATGATGAAAGTATAAATTATGAGATGGTCACATTTGTCTGACAGTAAGAATCTAAGAATAAGATATAGAAGAGACAGCATAATTTTTTCGGGATGTTGGTATCACCTTAGTTCCTTTCTGGGTGAGATCAAGTGCCCAATAGGAAAGGATAACATAATTTCTGTGTTTAATTCAACTCTCAACATTATTTGAAATGTGTCCTAAGTCAATAAAATGACTCAATGATTTAAGTATTCAGGGATATTTTGTTAAATATGAGTATGACAAACTAGTAATATTTATTGGATATTGATTTTAGAAAAAGACATGCATATCAGGCATGGATCTAAATCAATTTAGAACATTATGGCAAATACTGAAAGATTAAAATTGAGTTCAGAAATTGTAATTTAAATTACACATTTATACAATACTATTGGGTTTTGATTTGAAGAAAAATAAAACAGTTCTTTTGTAGAAATATTCTAAAATACATATTAAATATATCCTTAAAGGTGTCTTCAATCATATATAGATGATAATCATAGAAAAATAGTTTAATAGGATGCTTGTTGAGATTCAGTTTTATAATTGAAAATGAAAATGCAGTAATAAGAATATAGTTAATACTTTTTTCATTATCGCCATGGGAAGTCTAATTAAAATTCTCTCAATGATGTTTAAAAATTTTTATTCACATATAACAAAAGAAAAAAGCATTTAACATATTCTTTTTACTATATATGTATTGTAGACTTTCAAAAATCTCTTTAAATTGACCTAAATCCACTATATAATCAATTTTATTATTTAATATGTAAGTCACTAAATATATACTTTGCTAAATAATCAAATTAAAAAATAAACTGCTAACTTTAATAATTTTACTTTAGTAATTTTACTTAAGTACAGAAATAGACAAAGCAATGGTATTTTAATTTAAAAAAAAAATATATATATATTTTATATGTGCTTGATGCTTTCATAACCAGATAAACCACTTGTCATAAAGTCAGAAGAAACAGTTTTATGATTTTAAATTTTTTAAAAATAATTTGTAAATATAAATATGAACTACTTTATTATAATATATGCTTAGAATATATGCTAATATATGCTTAATGTTTAAATGCAAATGTCATTTATATCTATTGTTTCTATAAAATTTTTAAATAGAGCCTCAAAGCCACTGAATACAGGTTTAATTTCAAATTTCATTTATTTCTGAATTGCACCATCTTTAAGCAATGCATCATCATCACAGGTCATTGCACCGATGAAATTAATCTGATAAAACACCTGTGTGACAGAGAAAATGATATATTAGTGTGATTCATCATTAATGAACATCATCAGCCCGTGATCTATTAGTGTGTTTCTCAGAGGATGGTGTCATTCGGAAGGAGTGAATTCCTATTGTTAAATTCTGGTGGTGGAAGCAGATGAGAGCCTGCCATACCCAGGAGACAGTAAGTAGGTGTGCCAACACAAAATCAAATTCTCCTGGAGTTTTTTTTCCTTTCTTTCTTTTTGAGGAGGGGACATCAAAAATATATGATCTGTGTCTTTGCTAGTAAGGTTTTCTGCCCTAGGGCAAAACTAACTTTGCCCTTATTATTTATCTGTTATTCATTATTTACCCATCCTCTACAAATGATATCATTATAGGATTGACTCACACATGCTGCATTACCAAAGAGAAATACAAACAAATTTTCTGAAAATAAAATACAGAAGAATTTTGGATATCTGTGAAAAATAATATCCCTACAGGGTTGTTTTTTCAAGCTCTTGTTTAGGCATATATGTGACACAAACTATACTTCACTTGACTAGAACACGATGTTGAGATTTGGTGAGAAATTGTCCTGTAATACCTTTGTTAAAGTAATCTAATGAGGGAATTTAAGATAAGTTTATTCAAGATAAAATTAAGTATATACAACAGAATTTTAAATTAGAGATTAATAAATATGTAGCAGATTTTAAGACCTCAGAATTTGAATAAATTTAAACTTGATGAATTTGCTTTACTAGATTAAAATAACCTTAAAATGAGACTGAAGATTTAATAATTGTGTCATTTTGAACAGAGATTAAAAACTGTTCTTCTCTCAAGAATATAAGCTCAATGAGGCAAAAGGTTTTACTGTTTAATTTATTATTTTATCTCCTGGATATAGAACAGAGACCAGCTAATGTTAAGCACTCAAGTTTTTTTCTTTAATTAATCAACTCAATTAACTTAATAATTTTACAAAACAGATTCAGACCCCCATAGATCATGTATGAATTTGAATAACTTTTATATACATGTATTTTTGAACCATGATTTAAATGATTATTTTTCAAACATTGAAAGTACCTGGTTTATGTTGTCATATTTTCATATCTATAACAGAAGATAAATACACTTTTATTGTAGTTTCATAGATTAAGAAACTGTCACATAAAATTTTGTGATAGTCCAGAGATAATGTAACAATAAAAGTTTTGTTAAGATGATTTATTATATAAGCAAGAACTATTAACTAAATTCATTGTGACTTTCAGTCTAGTACCATGACTTTCAGACATGGGAGTAGACAAGAGAAAGCCTAGAAAAGAACTAGTCAAGATAAGCAGACCAGCCCAGATAAATTTCATCATCTTATAGAAAGCACCTGGCCAGAGAAGCCCTTAGAGGGCTGATACTCACTTTCCCTATGAGGAGACACTAGAATGAGTGAGGAAGAGGAAATGGTAGGTTCTAGCTGTAGTTGGCAGCCTGGCTCAGAAGGTCCCTTTGTCTCTTTAGGTCTATGACTCCTCTTCTCTATCCAGAAACACAAGAGCGGGTGAGGGGCATCAGTAAAGGGATCTCACCACAAGTCTCTGGCTCAGGAAATCTCTCATCTTCCTGAGCCTGGGACTCTCTTCTCTCACTGAGAAAGAAACATCTAGACATCCAGCCTGGACAAATCCTTCTGCTTCTTCAGTAGATGCCCTACTGGCCTCAGATAAACAAAGCTCAGATAAACTGAGCAAAGTAACTACACAAAGACTCTGAAATTTAAACTGCCATTAGAACCACAACCCACAAAAGTAGGCAAGGATGTGCATGCTAAATCTATACAGAGTGAAAGCCTTCTAAGATAAAAGATTTAAATAGAACCTAGAGTCTTCTAACATAATATACAAATTCTATAGGATATAATTAAATCACCTATTATACCAAGAAAATGATACTTTAAGTGAGAAAAGATTATCAGCTGACATGAACACTGTGCCAGATCAGATATTTTAACTTATCTGCCATCATAAAATGCTTCAACAATCAATTATACATCTTCATAAAACAAATTCAAAAGTAAAAAATCTCAGCAAACAAAGAGAAGTTATAAAAAAAGAGCCAATTGGAAATTATAGAACAATAATACACTAACCGAAATTTAAAGAACATGTCGATGGGCTCAGGAGAAGAATTGAAATGACAGAGAATAGAATTAGTGGCTTCGAGCAATAGAATTTAACCTATCTGAACAACAGAGAGAAATAAACTTAAAAAAAAAAGAAGCAACTCAGAGACTTGTGGGACAACAACAATAAAAGATCCACCATTTGTATTACCAGCAACCAGAAGAACACTAGAAGAAATAGTAGCTCGAAACTTCTCAAATTTAGTTTTAAAAAGAATATTCAGCTACAGATTTAAGAAACTGAATAGAACCAAGACAATAAACTCAAAAGAAATCTACACTAAGCACAGTCACATTTCTGAAAACTAATGACAAAGAAAAAATATAGAAAGCAGCCAGAGAGAAACAATTTAAACAGAAACACCAATTTGAATTCACATCTGAAAACATGGAGTCCAGCAGAAATAACATAATTTATATCTTTCAAGTACTGAAATAAAAGAACTGCCAACTGCAAATTTTATATATAGCATAACCAATCTTCAGGAATGAAGGGGAAATGAAGACATTCTAACATGAAGGAAAATAAAAATAATTTGTTGCTAACAGACCTGCCCTTAAGGAATGGCTAAAGGACATTCTTTGAACAGAAAGGTAGTGATAAAAGAATCTAGGAAGAAAGGAAGATGATAGAAAGAGCAGATATATGGGTATATATATTATGCTGTCCTTTTTCTCATGTCTTTTAAATAACCTCCTCTCTATTTCCTCCCCACTATGTTCACTATAACCTAGTCTCATTGGCCTCTTTTTAATTCCTGGAATATGTTACTCTCATCATCTCCTTGGGTAGAAAGCTTTTACACATCCATCATGCACTTACTATCTGAGACACCTAGATGATTTTGCTTATTCACACTTTCAATCTATATTTTACAGTCAGAAATAGGGATTTTTTTTTCTTAATTTTATTTTATTAGTTTCAAGTATACAGTAAATTGGTTTTGACATTTATATAGTTTATAAAATGATGCCCCTAATTTCTCTTTCTCTCCTCTGGCTCTCCACCTAGACATTACATTAATGCTTAGTGCATTCCCTATGCCATGCTCTCCATCCCTATGACCATCTATCAACTACTAATTTTTACTTCTTTAACCTGTCACCCCATTCTCTCAGCCCCGCAACTTCCCTCCCCTCTATCCATTCCAAAATTGTCCTCTATATTTGTTAGTCTGTTTTTGATTAGTTTGTTTTTTTTGTTCCTTACATTCCACATATAAGTGAAATCATATGGTATTTATCTTTCTATGTCTGACTTATTTCACTCAGCATAATAACCACTGGGTCTATCCATGTCATTGCAAATGGGAGGAATTATTTTTCTTAATGGCTGAGTAATATTCCATTGTTATATGAACTATAATTTCTTTATCCAGTCATCTGTTGTTGAGTGTTTAGGTTGCTTCCATATCCTGGCTATTGTAAATTGTGCTGCCATGAACATAGGGTTGCATAGACCTCTATGAATTATTGTTTCAGTGTTCTTTGAATAAATACCCAGAAGTGCAATTGCTGGGTCAAAAGGTATATCCATTTTTAATTTTTTGAGAAACCTCCAGACTACTATTTTCCATAGTAGTTTTATCAATCAGCAATCCCACTAACAGTGTATGAGAGTTCCCTTTTCTCCACATCCTCGCCAACACTTGTTGTTCTTTGATTTATTGATGATAGCCATTCTGACAGGTGTGCAGTGATATCTCATTGTAGTTTTAATTTGCATTTCTTTTATGATTGTGATGGTGAGCATCTTTTCATATGTCTATTAGCCATCTGTATTCTCTCTGGAGAAATATCTGTTCAGGTCTTCTGCCCATTTTTTAATTAGATTGTTTTGTTGTTGAGTTGTATGAGTTCTTTATATATTTTTGGATATTAACCTCTTATCAGATGTTTCATAAGTGAATATCTTCTCCTATTCAGTCGGTTGTCTTTTTGTATTGTTGATAGTTTCCTTTGCTGTACAAAAACTTTTTAGTTTGTGTAGTCCCATTTTTTTATTTTTTCTTTTGTTTCCCTTGCCCAAAGAGATATATCCAAAAAGAAATTACCGTTAGCAATATCAGAGAGTTTACTGCCTATATTTTCTTCTAGAAATTTTATGGTTTCAAGTTTTACATTTAAGTTTTTAATCCATTTTGAGTCTGTTCTTATGAGCGTATAGGCGTGGATTTATTTCTGGGTTCTCTATTCTGTTCCATTGATCAATGTATCTGTTTTTATGCCAGTACCATGCTGTTTTGATTACTGTAGCCTTGTAGTATAATTTGATATCAGGTAATGTGATGCCTCTAACTTTGTTCATCTTTCTCAAGATTGCCATGGCTATTCAGGGTCTTTTATGGTTCCATATAAATTTTAGGATTATTTGTTCTAGTTCTGTGAAAAACACCATTAGTATTTTGATAGGGATTACATTGATTGACTCATAGATTGCTTTGGGTAGTATTGCCATTTTCATGCTGTTGATTCTTCCTACCCATGAGCACAGTATATGCTTCCATTTATTTGTATCTTCTTCAATTTCTTTTTTCAGTGACTTATAATTTTCTGATAATAGGTCTTTTACTTCCTTGGTAAATTTGATTCCCAGGTATTTTATTGTTTTTGATGCAATTATAAATGGGACTGTTTTCTTAACTCCTCTTTCTGAAAGTTCACCATTGGTATATAAAACTGCCACTGACTTCTGAATATTAACGGTGTATCTTTCTACTTTACTGAATTCATTGATCTGTTCTAACAGTTTTGGGGTGGAATCTTTAGGATTCTCTATATATAGTATTATGTCATTGGCAAATAATGAGAGTTTTACTTCTTCCTGTCCAATTTGGATGCTGTTTATTTCTCTTTCTTGTTTTATTGCTGTAGCCGAGACTTCCAATACAATGTTGAAGAGGAGTGGTCAAAGTGGGCATCCTTGTTTTATACCTGATCTTCAGGAAAACACTTTTAACCTTTTTCTTGCTGCTTTTAAGATTCTCTGTTTGTCTTTGACCTTTGGCATTTTAATTATGTGTCTTGGTATGGATTTGTTTGAATTCCTCTTGTTTGGGGCTCTTTGTGCTTCCTGAACTTGTATTTCTAATTCTTTTGCCAGATTAGGGAAGTTTTCTGTCATTATGTCTTCAAATAGATTCTCAGTCCCATGTTCTCTCTCTTCTCCATCGGGTACTCCTGTGATCTGGATATTGTTACACTTCATGTTGTCCCAGAGGTCTCTTAAACTATCCTCATTTTTTCAAATTCTTTTTCTTTTTGTTGTTCTGATTGGGTGTATTCTGCTACCTTATCTTCCAGTATACTGATTCGATCTTCTGTTTCGTCCAATCTACTATTGAATTCTTCTAGTGTATTCTTCATTTCAGTTATTGTATTATTCATTTCTGTTATTTTTTTTATGGTTTCTATGTCCTTTTTTATGCTTACTATCTCTGTTGAGGTTCTCACTGTGCTCATCCACTCTCCCGCTAAGTTCATTGAGCATCTTTATTACCATTATTTTGAACTCTGTCTCTGGTAGGTTGCTTGCCTCCATTTCATTTAGCTTAAATTCTGGAGTTTTCTCCTGTTGTTTCATTTGTGTCATGTTTCTTTGTTTTCTCATTTTATGAATCTCTCTGTGTTTATTTCTATGTATCAGGAATATTTGTTTCGTCTCAGCCTTGACCAGTTGACCATTTGTGGAAGGTATCCTATGTGGCCCAGTGGCACACTCTCCCTGATCCCTTGTGCCAGGGGCTCTGGAAGTGATCTTTTTGTGGGTTGTGTGTGATCTTCTGTTGTAGCTAAACCTTTGTTGGTGTTAGTAGATCAGTGGATGGGATTAACACTCAGGCTGATTAATTGTGGGAATTGGCTGCTCCCACAGGGTAAGAGTTGCTGTGTGTGGGCTGACTCCACTGAGTGGGATGTACCCTAGCAGGCTTGTGTACTTGTTGCAACCACCCTTTATGTGTACTGCTTATGGGATTAGTCAGAAGTTGTTCTGTTGTGATCTGGTGCCAGCCTCTGGGTGTGTTGGTTTTGATGCCCCTTGGGAGGGGCTGCCCAGTAGGCCAAGATCAGCTGCTGCCTTTGATTACTCAGGGCTACCTGGTGGGAGCTACAAAGCAATCTGCAGATGATTGTTGCCTATGCTAGATCTATGGGTAAGTGGAAGAGACAATGTTGTAGGCAGTGGTCTGGTTATTCCCTGTCTCTGACCTAGGACAGTTTAGCAGAGGGACCAGTGCTTCTCAACGTCTGATACTGCTTATCAGTTGCCTGTATGTCTCTGAAACTGGAAGAGCCTCTGGGTGGTAAGTATGTTGGGTGGTACAGGGACCCTGGGAGTCTCCTGGGTCTATTGAGTAAATTTCTCCCCGCACCACTGCAGTGTCAGTTTACATGCCAGAGTTGTTTCAGTGGCTCCCTGTACAAGTTTCCAATTGTAGCAAGGTCAGCTGCTGCCTACCTTGGGCCTGCAAACACCCAAGCTCTGTTTAAGACTTACTAAATCTCATGGGTGTGAGTTTGCTTCTCCCGGATGAATGGGCTTTGCGTGGGCCACATGAACTGAGTGCTGTTGTTTGCTGTTGAATTTGTGACCCAAAAAAGCACAGGATTGGGACCTGGGTTGCCTGGGAGCAGGCTTGCCACAGGTAATTTGCGGGATAGGTGGGGCATCATCTCAGTGAGGGACGGGCCATCAGGCCTACAGAGCACCAGATTTGCTGCCAGCTCTGGGACTGCAGGCTCCCCCCAAAGACAGATATCACTGTGCGACCTACTGTCATCTGTGATAGGCCTACAAAACCCCTGAGATTTTCCCAAATGATACTGTATCTCATGCTGGCAGCAGTGATCTTCCTGTCACTGTATTCCCCGAACTTTGCTCACTTTGCTGGCTGAGATTTGTTGACTGTGCAGAATGTGCCACCGCAGGGCAGGGGCAGTTGCCTGTCATCTTGCGGCTTTGTGTATTGGATGGGACAATCTCAGGGAGTCAAGGGCCGTCAGGCCAATAGCCGCAGTGTTTTTCAATTTCTGTGTCTGCACATGTCCTCAGTAGTCACAGATCGCAGGGGGACAAGTTGCTGTCTGGGGAGGCCCCACAGGCCCCTGTGATCCCCCAAAGAGATATTGCAGCTCATTCAGTCAGCAGTGCTCTGCCCACAATTGTTTTCCGGAAATGCGCACACTGCGCTAGCCAAGGTCTGTTGCCTGTGCAGAATGCCCATCCCCAGAGAAAAGCAGGGCGAGGGAGGCTGCTTGTCAATGGGCTACAGGCATTTTCTGGCTTTGGTGAAGCGGGATCTCAGGGAGACAAGGGCCATCAGGCCAATACAGGCTAAGTTTTGCTGCAACTTCTGTGCCCGGTGTTTCTGCTGTAGTCATAGGTCACAGTGAGACCAGCTGCCATCTGGGGTGGTCCCACGAACCCCTGCAATCCCCCCATGGGATATTGCAGCTCTTGCAGGCAGCAGAGGTCTTCCTGCAACTGATTTCACTGCAGTGCCCACTCTAGCCAAACTTTGTTGCTTTTGTGGATTGGAAGCCTGGGGGATGGTGGCAGACTGTTAATGGGCCACCTGGACAATTTGTGGATAGGGTGGGGTGGGCTCTCAGGGAGGCAATAGCCATCAGATCAATACATCTTCATTCTTGCTGCAACTTTGGTAACCATTTGCACATTTTCATTAAAATCCCAGATCACAGCAAGACCAGCAGCTGTCTAGGATTGGCCCACAGATTCCACAAGTTCCACAAATTCCTGC
>NW_006436811.1:3207346-3212840 GCF_000325575.1 Pteropus alecto | reverse complement strand
AAACTGTCTTCAAAATGTGGGCTCACAGCGCTGGCTGCCTGCTGAGAATGGCCCTGAATCGGTGCAGGGCATGGCAGCCATCCAGCCACAAAAGCCCTGGGCAATCTGCAGGTTGGGTGGGGCAGGCTGATCCCCTCAGGCCAGCACTTCCTAATGGCCCTGTGGGAGGGGTCTGCACAGACTAGCTGCAGGATCTGTAGATCGCCCAGTAGGGGGTTGGCCCATCCTGCCATTGTTCTGGCTCCAGGTTAAGCAGTCTTTCCTGTATGAATCTTGTGAGAACCTCCAACCCACCGCTGCTACCTCAGGTGAGTGTCCACAGGTGAGAGAGCCTGTGCGTGGGCCCTTCAAAGGGGCATCTAGGGTTTCAGTCTCCTTCAGTCTCACCCAGACAGCCAGAATCCCCTCTGGTTTTTTACAGTCAGATTTTGGAAACATCTCTTTCCTGGGCTAGGGAGCCCCCAAATGAGGCCAGGACCCCTTTCTTTCAGGGAGCCTCTGCAGCCTCGCTCTCTCTCCTGGAGATCCTCCACCACCCGCGTGTGTGGGTCCAGCCGGATTCGCGATTTTGCCTCTCCTACCAGCTTCGATATGGCTCCTTTATATTATCAGACTGTGCGAGTTTTAATCAACTGGACTGAATTCAGGTGATTCTCCATGTTGATTATTTTAGGATTTGGCTGTAATTTCAATGTGGACCTGGGAGAAGGCGAACCCTGCTTTTACCTAGTTCGCCTTTGTCCTCCCCTCTAAGGATTGTTTGTGAATTAAAATTTAATCGTATCAACTTTCCTGTTTCTTTTAAGCACACTGAAATCCTTTGATAGTTGACGATTGCTCCTAAAATAAAACCAAAATCATTGAAAGAAACCAGAAAGGTCCAGCGTGAAATAGAACCCTCCCTACAACTACAGGCTTATAGCTTATCTTGCCTCCCACCTTTCATAGTCTGCTCTAGCCATACCGAACTTCTTATAGTTCCGAAAAGCTCTACCCGCTCCCTCCTGCAGCAGCAACTTTGTACTTATTATTCCCTTCCTTGTGCTGCTGTTCCCCTTTTCTCTTCAGTTACCTCCTGTGCAACATTTATACGTAAGCTCAGGCAAAACTTACTCAAGGAAGCTTTCTCTGACCTCCTGAATCTGATGCTCCCATAACTCATGTATATTTTGCTTTATGGTACGTAGCGTGGTTGCATTTTTCTATGCTCTTATTTGACTAATGTCTCTCTCAGCAGAATGCGATCTCTGTGAGACCTGATATCATGCATATTTTCTCAAAATTTTATCACCAGTTCTTGATATTTAGTAAGCCCTTAATATTTGTTAAATTACCTGTTCAATAATTTAATACAAAGTATGTTCTTAGCGCATATTTTCAGTAAATGAGAAAATAAACTAGTAAATAGGTTAACGAAAGCCAAAGTATATCCCAATATTATCAAACCAGACAATGAAGTAGCCAATATTAATATTTTATAAAGTGACATAACATTTTTAAATATTCTAATCAGCAAACTATACATGCTAGAAACAGATACAGTGATTTTCTGTAAGGCTAAATTTAGTATAAGGTATCATTTTATGATAAAAATCAAATATAAGCCCTCAGTCTTTCAATATGATTGGGGTCACCTTATCTTTTAAGATTTAAATATGATTATGCCAACCTCATCCAATGCATTCAAAGGAAACTTACGATCTTCTAAAAAAATATGGGAATTCTTCAAGGACTGACATTAACCCCCAATGCCTGTATCCATGTACATGATGTTCTTGAATTCTCAATTTCTGCTTTTATGTTTAACCTTTTGCATATGTTACTCCCCTTCCACACAATTTAACCCCGCCCCCAACAGAATTCTTCTATAAACCTTTCTCTTTAAAGTAACATTGACAGTAAGTATGTTGGGTTGACTTTTACTTAAATAGGGAAGAGTGGTGGATATTAGAGATGCCTTTATATTGAACACTGCCCACTGGGCAGCTTTGTATTGAAAATAGCTAAATTTTGCTTTTCTCATTTTGCTCCAACCTTCTGTCCCTTACCAGGCTCTATCAAGCTCTTCCCGTATACCCCTCTCTCTTTTGAGCCACACCTGGTCTCTTATTGAGGGGGGAAAAAACTGCACAATTTTGCATTATGTTCAAGCAGTTTGATTCAAGCTCTATTTAATAAACCCTTTTCTCCTACTTGTTCTAATTTTTCATACCTATATATTCCATCAAGTTATTTATATTTAAAAGACAGCCCTCTTCTACAGAATTATGAATCTGACTTTAGGTGCAATGGGTTTTGTCATGCAATACTTATCTCTTAAGGAGAAGTTAATAATGAAGGCAAAGACTTATAAGAAAGGTGTATGACATGACTAAATTTTATTGAAATCAAAATGTAAGAAGCCCCTAAATTATTTAACACTTAGTGTTTACAACTAAAACAGAAATATTAACACAACATCATTACTACAAACTAGAAATACTCCAGCATATTCTAGGAGCTTAGTTTTCAGTTTCACTTTCCTGAACATGCTAAATTATCTAAAGGTTAAAACTTGCTCTCAAAATGTGAAATTATCATTTGTCTTATTAATTAGTCTGCTGTAACAAAATACCATGGACTGAGTGGCTTATAAACAACTGGAATTTATTTCTTACAATTCTGGAGGCTGAGTAGAAATACTCCAGCATATTCTAGGAGCTTAGTTTTCAGTTTCACTTTCCTGAACATGCTAAATTATCTAAAGGTTAAAACTTGCTCCCAAAATGTGAAATTATCATTTGTCTTATTAATTAGTCTACTGTAACAAAATACCATGGACTGGGTGGCTTATAAACAAATGGAATTTATTTCTTACAATTCTGGAGGCTGAAAAGTCCAACATTAAGGCGCCAGCAGATTTTGTGTCTGGAGAGCCCACTTTCTAGTTCATAGATTGCTGTGTTCTCACTGAGTCCTCACATGCTGGAGAGACAAGGGAGTTCTCTGGGATCTGTTTTATAAGGGCACTAATCCCATTAGTAAGGACAGAACCCTCATGACTTAATCACCTCCCAAGAGCCCCATCTGCAAATTTTATCACATTGGGGATTAGGTTTCAACCTATAAATTTTGGGGGGACATAAACATTCAGTCTGTAGCATCATTACATATCTTCATGCTCTCCTTGGTTATTTTAACAGATATGAGTTATAAGCAATTAGTTACTAAAATCAAATATAAATTCCTTTTTTGAACAGTATTTACATGGATGAATGATGCCTAATTTTTATAATTTTATTTTCAGTGAACTGTTAGATGTGTTATACTTAGTATTTTTTCTTAGCTCCTAATGCAAAGTTAATTTTGGAGAGCTGTAGTCAAAAGTAGCTGGTTTTAGAAGAGTGACACAAGCACACAAAATAATTATATCCCAAAAGACTAAATTTAAGTTATTGCTGAAAGAGATTTAAAGGTTTCAGGAGTTTCAACTTCCAAACTATTCTTCCTATAATAATGTTAGGTTTTTGGCACTAATATTGATAGGCATTTTAGTGGCAGAAATATTTTCAATCCAAGCTCAATAAAATGGATATAAATCAATGTGTGTACTTTGCTAAATTTGGCATATTAGATCTCTTTGAATTTAGAAAGACGGACTTAGATTTATCGATTTCAGAGAAACTTTTCTCGTACTTTAAAGTGCATAATATCGTGAAAATAAAGAATAAAAAATAAGTAAATAAAAATAAAGCCATTTTTTTTCCTGCTCTAATAAATGGCAAGGCTCTCATAATAACAGAAAATTGTGTGAATAATCTTCAGAGCTTTGACATTCAGTAGAATGATTTCACATGAGATTCCAGAGTAGCTGCCAGTTAGGAAAAGAACAGAAAGAAGAAAACTGAAGTTGTTTGCCAAACTACAGAAAAGGTGAAGAATGCTGACTAATGAGACAGGACTATATTCCCGAAAGACAGTTTGAAATGATATATGAAAAGCCTTGAAATATATATGTATCTTTTAGTCTAGCAATTTCACTTTTGAGCAGCTATTATACACTAGGCCGTGTGCAGACTATATTCTCCCCCTTTGGAAAATAATGTTAAACCAGATGAATAAAAATCTTTCCCAGGCCTTAAATATATATATTATAGAGAGAGAGATTAAAATAGATAAGGTAAATGACACAGTGTTTTGTAACAGCATTTGGATACAGAGAAAATAGTATCATTACTACAAAAAGTATAATTTACCTTATCTATTTTAATCCCTAAGATAATACTAAGGAGAACTGTTATTATCCCTGTTTGACAGAATGTTTATTAAACTTTATCATGTATTATTTCTAATCTTCATAAAAATAATTAAAGATAAATGAAACTATCACAATTATATGGATATGGAAACTAAAGTTCTTGGAAAGTTTTAAAAATTGCCCAGGGGCACACATCTCTAATTTTCATCAGGAATTGAGCCAGAATATCTCTAACTCAATATAACTATCAATTTTTTTTTTTTTTTGTAGAGAGAAAATAAGGCAAGGAGTGGTAGCAAGAGACCCATGGTCACACAGTGATTCATAAAATGCAAACCAGGGCAACTAACTTTGAAGGCAAAGTTAGCTGCAGTCTGGCCCTTTTGAATGAGAGCGAGATTTAAAGAGACCCAAAATAACTTTCTGCAGTCAAATTGAACAGATCTCTGATTCTCATTGCCTTTCCACTCAATTCCAAGTCCCTCTGGACCTAACAGGCAGGTTTGGATATTCAAACTGACTAGTCCAGTTTCATCATTACTAGTCAAGTGTATTATCCTCTCTGAATCCTGTTTTCCTCTTTTGTAAAGTGATGCTTCATAGAAATGATAGAATGTAGAAATATGCAAAAGCATGGTGCCTGGCATAGAGGAAAAAAATGAGTAAAATTTTGTCTCTCCATTTCTGAGTCCTACATATCCTTCTGTGCACCACCTAAATTCCTCGTCCTTCAGAAAAATTTGTTTCTATATTCTGGCAGAGATCTAATTCATTGCTGAATTCGGAAAGCCATTTTCTCTACCTCTTTTATGGTAACTATAACATTTTTACTTTGTATCAGAGTCAGATTGGTACATATCTTACCCATCTACTTGGCTATATACTTCTCAAGAGAATTCAGGTTCGTTCAGAATTCATGGGGCATCTCTTAAGGGTCAGGCAGGATTCATATGTTCTTGAGATTCAGAGGGGGAAAAAAAGTCGGAAACTTGCTATTTAATACTTCACAGTCTGTTAAGAAAGAGCTGACCTTATAGTCTTCGTAATCCCAGCACGGTGTTAATTATAAGAAATCATTGCAGTACTACTCTAAAGATGAACAAAGAAATTAATTAATTGGTTATCTAGTTTACCTATAAACTTTATACATTTTAGCAACTGACTGTTGATATCAAGCTTTTAAAGAGTATCTTTTGAAATAGAAAAATATATACTTTTTAAAGTAATAAATATACATATGTATGTATTATAAGGAAT
>NW_006436811.1:3201502-3204204 GCF_000325575.1 Pteropus alecto | reverse complement strand
AGCAGGAATTTTATCCAATACCTGATTTATTTCTCAGCTCTTTTGGAGGAAGGCAAAAAGAAACAGAAATTACCTGTTATTTCTAACAAGATTTTCATTCTTCACACCTTAAAACCCAGCTAATGACTTATTGAATTGTGACTGGTTTGAGGCTTTGTACAAACTTGCCTCAAAATTATGGCTCTACCTTTAAGATGTGTTACCTGGGATAATGAATCAGTAACATTAACCACAACCCCAATCACAATCAAAACCAGAAAGCTACCAACTACCAAGTATTTAACATACCAGGCATTATGTTAAGCACTTAACAACATATTATCTTGTTTAGTTCTCATTAAACCTTTGAAATAAGTGTTATTAGACTACATGGATGAAAGGAAGCCTAGGGAACTGAATTAATTAGATTCAATGCCAACTCTGTCTGATTTTAATGGCCAAACACTTATCTATAAACGATATGGTGCTTCCTGCTTAAATGTAGTTCCCTTATCGATAAAAAGAGGTGATTATATTTAACAGGGTTGTTGAAATGATTAAGTCAAATCATATGAAAGCCTGGAATACCTGATTGATATTCAATAAACTTCTGAGAAAATAACCCAAAATATATAGCAACGTAGGATGCAAGTGATGGAATCAACCCTTGTGGTTTAGTCCTACATTTTCAGGTTGTCAATAAGTAAACTAACCAAGATTCAGTAACTTACAAAGAGCTCGAACAACTGGTTGGTGGCTGAACTAGGAAAAGCTGTATTTCTTCAGAGACTGGACTTTGTAGTAGTAAAGTACTGTGAAAAGCTGAAGGAGATTCAGAGTTGAAAGAGATAGCAGTATTGCAAAAAAATGGCCCTCTGAAGAAAGATGGAAAATTACAGTGATTTAGCATTGAGACAAAAATATAACTTAATAACTCTCCTTAAGCATATAAAAGTTTAATGTGATATGTAAAATGACTATTCTCTTTTTCCATCGAGAATAAAAAAATTACAGTTAAATTGAACAAAAAGCTCTTTAGTTAAATGTGAAAGCCTGTTTTGCTAAAAACTAGGGGAGGTCTTAGAAACATTCTCTTTTAAGGCTCTAAAGATCAAATAGGTAACAGTCTCTCTGAGATAAATTAGGCTTCAGTACTATCTACCCACTGGAATAAATATGGTCCATCTGAAGTTCAATATTTAGTGATTTGTATTCTATCCATGAACAGAATTGTTTTAATTCTTAGATCTATTAAATTGAAATTTTGATATTTTGTATAATTAAGAGAATTTTTCAAAAATGTAAGCATTTTAAATAAGCCTTTAAGATTCTCTAATACTGTTTCAGTTGAAATAACTCCTACAGGTGAAGATAAAATAATGGTTCCATTTACTGTCTTTTAAATTCAGTAATAATGGCTTGTAATTATAGAGCACCTCTCTTCTGTAGAGCTTAATGTGTTTTGCGGACATTGCCTCATTAATCCTTCCACGTTCCTTTTAAGGTAGGTATCATGGTCCTCATTATACAGATGGAGGACCTGAGGCACAGAGAAGTTAATTGATTTGCCCAAGGTCACACAGCAAGTAAGTGACAAGGCTGTGACTTCTGACTCACCATCAAATGTCTTGCACGCCAGGCCATTCAGCACTTCCCATTAGGGAGAAATAATCCACTCATTTTTATCAAAGTTCAACTCCAGGCTGCTAAATTCCTTGGGGCAAAGTTGCATACTACAGTTTCACACCACAGCATTGGCACACTGTCAATTTACACAGAGAGGATCTCATACTGGGCTGCAAGGTTACTAATAAAAATAGAGAAGAAAATAGATCTAAAAATGGCTCTCTGAAATGTCTGAGTTTGTGCTGCTAAGAGCGCACGCTATCCTTCTCAACTAAGCAGCAGCATAAAAACCTGTAAATTTAGATATCAAATTCTAATGATCATAAATGTTTTGAAAACATTTTAGAGATGATAAAACAAAAGCCTTAGCTAGGTCATAGTAAAAATGTTTTACAGATGTGCTTCATTTATTTATGCGTGTGTATTTTTATTGATTTGTCTGAAACACACAGCCTCCTCTATCTAGTCTTTGGAAAGCATTCATAAATAAGCATCCTCATCCAAAGACAAATAACCATCACATTAAAAAGTTATCACTTCAAAACAACAGCTAAACATTCTGTGAACCCACTATCTAATCTGCACAATAAATCACTCATTGTGTAAAACCTGAAAGAAGGCATTCCAGACAGAAAGGTTCTCTGATTATTTGATATCCCAGTATCCTAAATGAGTGGCATAGAATACCATTTTCTCAGCGACTGAAGATGGAATAACACCGTTAAGCAGACTATTTGTACTGCTTAGCCCAAAATGGGTGGAATTCAGAGAAGTACTGAATTCAGAGAAGCGCGTAGCTTTTTTCATTTCAAATAAGTCTGAGATTATTATCATTAATATTTTTTTTTTCCTCTGAAGCATAACCAGGTAAAAGCTGTAGAAATTCTTAGCCGATTGAATGTCCTGTAGACACTGAAAAGTGTTAGTGAAAATGAAACAAGAACAAAGATCCTTTTCTATAAAACCCATCAATGTTTTTTAGAGAATGGCCTCCTCCATGCAGTTCTCACAGATTTCCAGTGTGTTAAAACTTTAGTTCACTCCTTCAGGCACTAAGGGACAATCATTGCCTGCTTGCATGAAGCGGAATTGTCAGA
>NW_006436811.1:3194357-3200264 GCF_000325575.1 Pteropus alecto | reverse complement strand
AGGGGGGGGGGGAGTGGGGAGGAGGGAAGGAAATAAAAGGAAACAAAAGGCCAAATAACTAAAGTGACAATGGTAAGAAATGTCATATTTAACTGTAATGATGAAATTTTTTTTTTTTTAAGGGGGGAGTGGGGAGGAGGGAAGGAAATAAAAGGAAACAAAAGGCCAAATAACTAAAGTGACAATGGTAAGAAATGTCATATTTAACTGTCCCATAATGATGAAAATATAAAAATTGTCATTCAGATTTATTCTCATACCTCACTTATACTTTGCTAGCTGGCAATAAAACACCTTCTTATGATACAATGTCAGGGACTGCTGAATGCCCTCACAACCTCCCTACCCAGCTTGCTTCTTTCCTCATCGTAGAGCTAAAACCACCATCCAGAAAGCCACACTCCTATTATTCCGGAATCCTTTCTTTCCATTATACTTCACATGTAATACAATAGATAATTCCATAGACTCTACCTATACAAGATATTCTAAACAGATTACTTCTCATCCCTTCACTGTACCGCCTTAGTCAAAACTCTTGCAAAAAATCTTACTATGCTCTCTGCTCCTACTCTTGCCTCATTTGCAGTCCATTCTCCCCAGATTTCAGAAGTGATTCTTCATCTATTATAACATGTCAAATAACCTTCCTTTACATTTAAAATAAATCTCTAGCTTTTTATTCTAGGGTACAAAGCCCAGCATGGCCTAGCCCTGTCTACTTTCCATATTACCACTACTATGCTCTGTGTCAGCTGTATAGATGTACTTTCTGTCCTTTGAATATTCTAAACACATTTCTGTCCCAGGGATTTAGGTTTTGTTGTTTTTCTCAACTTGAAATGTTTTTCCCTAAAATCTTCACTTGACTTGCTACTTCATCATTCCAGTCTCAGATCCAGCATCATCTTCCTTAGATATATCTTCTGGTGATATCTACATTAATCTCCACACACCCTATCTCCCTATTGTTTTATTTTCTTTATCTTTATCTTACATTTTTATTAACATTTTAAATTATCTGTCTTATTCACTACTATATCCCTAGGTCCTGGACAAATAACATACTCTTAATAAGTATTTGTTGGAGTGAAAAATAGATGAGCAAGTGAATAGAAGAAATCAAGAATCAAGGAATGCGAGAGATATATCAGAGATCACTGAGTCCGCATCCTTTACTCAAGAGATGGGGAAATAAAATAACTTACTCAAAATAACAAAAGTAATTAATATTCTACATATGTCTAAAATCCTGGTTTCCAAGCCATTGCCATTTTCATTAACCATGCCGCCTCCCAAACCCCGAATGTGATAGGACAACGAAGTCTACCAAGTAAATCATACAATTGTCATAAAAGGAGAGATCAGAAACTCACTGTAAATTAATTCCTTTCAAAACCTTCCCTGCCTTGGAAGCCCCATTTAAGTTCCAATACATCTATATATCCTCCGTATGATACCAACTCTTTGTCATCTTTGAATTCAGAACCTGTATATTTTCAGAGTGTCAGAAGATACAGCTAATAAACAATAGAAAATATATAAGTAAAATATATTTTGTCATGTTAAGATAATTGTGATAAAAGATAAAGCAGAGAAGATGACGGTATTGAATCTTCCTGAGTGTGTATATGGCCAATTTTGAATGACATAAACAAAAACCTGAAAGAATTGTTTGGGAAAGAATTCTCTGACATTTTCAATACTATTTTAATAAATAAATAAATTAAATATTAGTTGTTACCACTACTGCAGAGTGAAACTTTTACTTATTTTCAAACATGTTAGAAAATATTTTCTCAAATTTTACTATAAAAAGCATACTGTTAAATTCAGCAAAATCTATATTGAGTATTAGATCTTCCCTTTTTTATTCTAACTCACAGGAGGTTTAGATTGCTAAAAATCAGTTTTTTAATGTAGCACGTTTTAGATTTGGTTTGACGACATTCTTTTCCTTCCTCTAAAAACAGTCCCAGTCTCTCCCTGTCCAGTCAATTTTGAGTGTTTTTTATATACTTTATGAAGCCTCATAAAACATTTTAATGGCATAGAAAGGGTGATGAAAATATAAGGATGAAATGTGGTACAGGTTATGATGTTTATAAAATATAGAAAAGATTAATCTAGCAGCCTCAATTGTATTTAAACAATTGACAGTCTAATGGTGAAATAAACACACATACATAATTTGAAGCAAAACTTTTTTCCTAATTTTTATCTTTTTGTTAACTGCACCAGCTATTTACAAAAAAAAGTGTGTGTGTGTGTGTGTGTGTGTGTGTGTAACTCTGTATTCTGCCTTACATTATATTTGGTATGCATCAGGATGATACTCCCAGGAGAATTTTTAGGGTTATTCATTCTTTGAATAAAGGCTTGTTATGTGGGCTTCAAAGAAATGCAGTAGGAGTGGGAAGAAAAACATTTTTTATTTCCAAAAGAATGTTCTGAACTTCCCAGGAGACACTGAGAAAAGATTTTGTTGAACCGAGGGACACCTGACAGCCACTTAAGTGGCTCAGTGCATTCACAGTACAAACTATTTTCCCTCCTCCCCATATCCTAGTTCTATCCATGAGAACAACTTGGTATTCAAATAATACCTAATCTCACTTATAGTACAGGGAATTCATTAATGGGTCATGCAGAGAATAAGTGATACAGTGTCATCCACAAAAAAGCGAAGTCCTCCCTTGTGGCAGGATGAGATTTCATTCGGTCTTAGCTGCACTGAAAATATTTTGTGCCCCTTCTCTGCTTAGAGACAGTGGGGCTTTTCAACAGGACCTGCTGCAGAAATGTATAGTTCTGAAAATGACAAATAGCTTTTGATCACCATTAAATTCAGGGCACTACTCTTTTGCTACTCACTTATCATGAGTCTGGCAATACCTTTCTTAGCCAAAGAAAAGTGGGTTCGATTCAGTGAGAAATAGTTGGCTTGAGCATGTAACTACATTGCCTTTAAGTCAGCTTTAAATGCAAATGCTCTTCTTTTGTTTTTACTTCAGAGTTTTCAAAAATTTAAAATATGAATGTAATGTACTATCATTCTATACATAAATCTTGAAAATGGATAGAGTAAAGATGGTATAACCGTCAGGACTTTTTCCCATATAAATAATTAATATTAAATGGAAGCACATGAGCATTCATCTTCTGTGTTTTGTTTCTAGTTAAGTAAAACAAATTTTGGGGGGGATGGAATCTAAAGTACGTAAGTTTTATAATCATTCTCGGTGTTTTTTTCTTTTTTTAAATACTATATTCATTTATAACAAAAGCTTTTTTTTTTTTTTCCTTGTGATAGATATAGTTTTCTACTCTCAGAGGTTTTCTTTACTAAATGGGCACAGGCATGTTCCTTTTGTAAAGAGTGCAGATTCTGGTCACTGGGAACTGTACCCAGTGGTTTCATGATTGCATCTCCTTCATTAGCATCCAAATATTAAAATTTTCTCTACACTCTGAAGAACTAAGACATCCATTCAGTCATATATTCACTGAGTTTAACAATGATTTTAACGATTCATTGAGTATCTACTATGTACCAAGTCCTGAGTTCAATGGGGGGAATTCAGCATAAATAAAGCAGACAATTGGTGTGAGAAGAATCAGAGAGACTACAAGGAGACTAGGAAAAAGCATCTAATTCTATACTTGGGTAAACATGATGTTAGCTAGGTTGAGAGTAGTGGCAGTGGAGATAAAGGACAGCGAATGGACAGAAGTGAAACTGACAGACTGGACAGAGACAGAGGGATATGTCACACTTGTCGCTAACAGAATCTGGGAGTGAGGGGGCAATTTATTAAGATAGGTTAACTGAAGGGAAGGCTTGCATGGGAATATGCGTATAATACTGGACATTGATTTTCTGTGACTTGTTTGGCAAATAGAAAGGATCGGTGAAGAAAATAGCTGTATGATTTTGATGCTCAATGTCAATGACTACGCTTGGGATATACTTTTTTAATTCACTGAGCTATATCTTGTACCTGAAGTTATGAAAATGGATAGAGTACACGAGGGCAATATAGAAATTTTAAAGCCAAACCCAGAGAAACTCAAAATATAAGATTCAGATAAAAGAGATAAAACCAGAAATAGAGACCAAAAAAGTAGCCAAAGAAGCAAGATGGAAACCAGAGAAATATATTGTTTCTTCCATGAGCAAATGCTTCAAGAAAGAAATATATAATAGTGTGCAATGGGGTGAAAAAACTAAACACGTAAAATAGAAAAAATAAACAATAAGCTTGTATTTAAATAAACAAGAAGATCTGAAAGAACAAAGTTTTCTCTTTATAGGCTGATGCACAGGAAGGACAACAGCCTCTGAAGAAACTGCTTCAAAGAGATTAAACAGGCAAGGGGATTTATAGGGTTTTGGAGTATGGAGCCATGCTAAGGACAAGTAAGAATGATTCTGGGAAAATAAACAGCAAGGCTTTAACCATTCTGACATGCAGGCTTTCAGCAAAATAGGACACCAGTTGGTGTGAGCAAGAACAAAAGGACCCTGCAGGTTCTTGAGAAAGGTACATGTTATTTCTAGTAACTTTGCTTTAAATCAGGGTGGAATGTAATTTTCTGTTTGAGGTAAATGGGGCCAGATAGTGAGAACAGATTATTGATAGAATATTTTAAGAATAGGAAGATTCAAGTGGTTTTAGGAAAATACCGTCTTCAAACTAAAATATGTTAATTGAATATACCAACGTGGATGCCATTGGTGACTTTAACAGAGAAATCCAGATTGGAATAGGTTGGGAAGTAAATTAAAGAAGAAAAAATTTTTTTAGTTTGGAAAACTCTTTTGAGAACATTAACTGTAAAAAAAAGGTGAAAGAAAGGAATAGTTAGAGCTATGTAAATGATAGAATGTGTACAAATGATTTGCTTTATTATTCATCTAAAATTTTATTCTCGATATACTAATTTATTATTTATTTTTGTATTTATGTATTGATGTGATAAACTAGAACATGCGGAAATGAAAAGACCCAGTAGAGAGGAAAATGTGGAAGACAGAAAGTTAGAGGATATTCGACAGTGCAAGGTTTAGTAGATGGGAAGGAAGAAGATCAAAACAACAAATAAAGCATCTAGGCCTTGAGAGAATACTTTTCTAATTGTATCAGCATAGAAGGATGATCACAAATGGAAAGTGACTTTAAGTTTGGTGTCTAGAAGGCTAGGAAACTCCCTTTGATGACTTTTCTTTAAGCTTTCATGGAAACGAAAATCATCTGTCAAGAGAGAGTGAGAAATAAAGGAGATGAAATATATGAGAAGGTTGAAAAAGTGTGGATATTGTTATTCAATTGAGTAGAGGAAAAAATTGGCAAAAGAAAAAAGTAAAATTGATTGGAAATAAGGCAAGTCCAATAAATATTAATCACCATTCACAGTTATGGACCCAATTGTCTAAGGAAGAGAACGTTATTTTTTCCAACTTTATTCAGCTGCCTCATTCAGCTATTGAAAAGTGCATGGCTAAATTCATTCATGACTAGAACTTTGCCAAAAAAATAAATATGCTGTTTTTTTTTATTTTCACAAAAAACAAAAGAAGGGAAGTATCTTTCCAAGAAAATTAAGAAATCTTATTTCAAAATAAAAAGCAGGAGGTAGGTACCTTGGGTGGGTGAGAATTATAAACAAGAATGTCAGAATAGATAAAAGTAAAAATACTCAGGAGAATAAAAAAATAATGATATAAAAACTGGAGTCGTAACTGTAAAAGATAAATAAATGGAAAGAATGAAAATATATTTTTGAAAAATATAAAAGGCAATTTTGCAAGCTCTTCTCTTAGTCCTTCTGACATAATTTTGCATATTATTTAATTGCAAGTCTTAAATCTCAATCAGGTATTAGCAGATTACAGCATATACCGAT
>NW_006436811.1:3180954-3194335 GCF_000325575.1 Pteropus alecto | reverse complement strand
TGGCTATATTTGTAAACATTTATTGGAACACATTTATGCCTATTTGTTTGCATATTGTCTATGGCTGCTTTTGCACTATCATGCTAGAGTTAAATTGCAACAAAAATCATATGTCCCTCAAAGCCTAAAATATTTGCTATCTAGAAATATACACAAAGGTTTGTTGATATCTAATCTAAATTAAAACAGTGAGAATAATATATTTACAGAGTAACAAATTCAGAATAACAATTTTTAGGTGCATAATTAATTCTTATAACTCATTCCTTCAACAAATGTTTTTCAGTTCAATCAAAGTACCAGGGTTTTTTCTAGATACTGAATATTTATCTGTCAACAAGATGGGTAAGGTCTTTGCACTTATTTAGCAAGCTTACATTTTAATAGAAAAGAAAATTCAATAAATCAATAGATAATTAGTATTAAATACTAAACAGAAAATTTAAAAAAATGGTAGAAGTTAGTTATTCTAGATTGGGTTTCAGAGAGGCCTCCCCAGCATTGATTAAAAAGAAAAAAAAAAAAAAAAAACTTAATATGCCAGAGTACATTCCAGGCAGACAGACAAAGAAAAGGCCCTAAAGCTAAAACAAGCTTAACTCTTTCAAGAAACAGGAAGCAGGGCTGTTCTCTGAAATTATCAGAAAAGTGGGAGAGTAGCCTTAGAATAAGTTAGTAAAATGGGTACAAGTCAGTTCATGTAACATTTGTAAATTAGGATAGCAGGTTGAATTTTATTTCAATGAAAATGAAAGGCCCTGAATTTCTAAAGTGAAGTGGTTGGATTTAGTTTGAAGTAAATCACTCTGGCTGCTACGTAGAGTTGTAGGGGGCTAGGTGTAGAATAGATTGTAGGCACTGAGAGTAGAAGCAGGGAGACAAATTAGAAAGCTATTGTAATTTTCAAGGCCCATGTTGAAGGTGTGGATTTAGGTGGGTGGTAGTGGAGATGGAAAAGATTCAACTGATTTTAGATTTTTTTTGAAAGAAACAGAGGTAACAGGATTTGCTAATGGGATGAAGTAAGCATGAGAAATATAAGTGAACAAACAATAACTTCTGTGGTTTTGACGTGAGCAATTTAGTAGCTGTGGCAATAGAACTCCTTTTAGCACATTCGTAAAAACTAGGAAAGGTAAAGGTGTGGGGAGAAGTCAAGGATTCTGTTTTGACAATGTCAATCACAAAAGGCCATTTCATGCTCAGTGGAGAAGTTACATAATTAATTTGATATTTATCTGCAGTTCTAAAGAGATCGGTATTGGATATATAAATTGTAATAGTTGTATTGGAACATGTGAGATTAGATGAGCTCATTTCAAAATCGAACGAAGACAGAAAACAGTGGGAGGTCCAGAACGGAAAATATAACATGTGAGTCAAGAGAGAGGATCTGTCCAGCACAAAAGGTGGGAGTGCGGAGGCGATGGACGCAAAATGGTGAATTTGGTGTGAAGGAAACCAGAAGAAAGACATAACAAGAAAACAGGCACGCTTTCTGATGCTTATGGTAGATAAAGAATAAAAACAGAATTATTTGGAACTTGGAAACAGAGTTCTTTGATTTTGATGGATTTGAAGGAACAGACTGATTAGAGTGGATTGAGAAGAGGATCTGAAATAATGACATGGATATGGTTTCTGTGGATAGGAAATTATAAAGTATCATGAATAATCCAGTAAAGAGGTATTGAAACATTGATAATGGGGATAATTGGGGCAGGGACATTCTCCAAAAGAAGAAGGAAGCTGGTCGCTATAGCAGCCAAAGAGGGGTTGGCCTAAAATGATAGCTAGTGCAGTTGTTCTGTTGCAGAAAGAAAATGAAGATGTGAATAAGGATGTTCATAGGTTGATGCCTTTGGGGTAGGCATATGAACTAGCTCCTGTGTGTTTACTTCAGTTTCACCATAGTAAATGAGATTGTGTCATCAGCTGAGATTTTTTATTTTTATTTTTTATTTTTTTGGTGTTTGCACACACTTCCTGCTCTCTGGAATGATCCCTCCTGTATAACAGATACTATAGCTCCAGAAATTATATTTGCCAGGCTTCCTTGCCATCAGTTTTGGGATGCGTTGCCAAGGGGAAGCCCCCAGTGCTGGTGAGAAGAGCAGGAGAAAGTAGGGCTTTGGAAGGGATGAAACATAAGTGGGGTTCGCTGTGACAACTGCATCCGACGAGCACTCGCTTCTTCAGGAGTGCTGGAAGTTTCCTAACATTATGGACTTTTAGACATTGCCTTCCCTTTTAAAATATTTCAGTCCTTCCAACAAGTTTGCAGCCTGAGTCCCTGAATAGCACCCCTTTACTGATTGAAATGCCTAAAGTGTAGCTTCTGTTGTATGAGCTGAATACTGACAGGTACAGTAGTGAATGAGGTCTGAGTAATTAAAGATGTGAAACAGTAGTGTCGAGAAGGCTGGTATGCAATTGTGTAAAAGCAAGCCTTTTATGTTTGAAATAAGACAAAGTTGCAGAACTTCAACTACTTAGCCCCTTTTATCTTGCCCCTACTATGGTATGTGGCAAATAAGCAACTCCAGAAAATCATGGAGCCTACTTTCCAAATCTCCAATAGATGCTTTACTATCCTTTGTGATATTAGCAACAATGTTTGCTCGGCCAAAAATGTGAGTCTCTCAATGGCAGAACTTCTTAAATTATTACACTAATTTATTTCTTAAGCAAATTTATTTTTTAAATAAATTCTTAAATATGCCATTCTCTGACAATACATTTTTCCAATTGGTCCAAATGTTTGTTTTGTGACCACTATAAAAAAAATTAACATGACAGTCCTTAAATATTAATATTTTAAGATATCTATTATGAGGACTCTTCATTTTTTTTTCATCTCCAGTGTAAAATCCTTCTCAGGTCTCTTCTGGTAGGCATTGGTACTGTATCTTCTAAACATCATAGCACGTTCCTGACTTCTATCCTTCTAAATTCTCCAGCTAGAATTATGAAAGTACAGTATGAGCAGCCTAGAAAAAAGTGAGACAATTGATTCCCTGCATCTAAATTTACATCAGCTTTTATTACAAACTTAACAGCATTGATAACTATTTCAGTAACAGTCAATTAAAATAGCTAAGATTTTTTTTTTTTCTGGATGGGAGGCAGCATTTTGTGTGGTGTTTTTGGCCTTGTTACTTCTATATTTATAAGTTGAGTTTTTAGATTTAATTCATAGTTTTATATTCATTTGTGTTTAATTTTGCTTCACCAGATTTAGCTTCTTTCCAGACCTTTTCCAAGATGCTCCTTCAGTGATGCACCATGATCACTATGTCACTACATCTCAATACACTGGATTTTACCATTAGAGCATCATTACTTTCATCTTACATTACAAATCAATATCTAAAATATTTATGGATGGTTACTGTAGGATGACATCGGATACTTAAAAGCTACATTGTTGGAAACATCAGTGCACTCTTTAGGACTATCAGGATTAAAAGATCATGTAGAATCGAAAATCCAAAAGAGGGAGGCCAGTGGGAAAAAATATGGGCTGAGATCAGAGAGGATAGTATGTGAAAGTCACACAAATAAGGCATGGCGCTGTGTTATTTCTGGGGCTACCATAACAGAAGACCACAGACTGGCTGACTTAAACAGTCTGGAGGCTAGAAGTCCAAGGTCAAGGTGAGGTGCCAACAGTTAATTTCCTCTGAGGCCTATCTCCTTGGCTTGCAAATGAATACACTCTTGCTGCCTCTTCACACAGTCTTCCCTTCATTCTTATACATACCTGGCGTCTCTCTGTGTGTCCGACTTCCCTCTTCTTAAAAGGGCAGTAGTCGGATTGGAGTAGGGCCCACCCTCATGGCCTCTAAATTATTTTAACATACTCACTTCTTTAAAGGCTCTCTTTCCAAATACAGACATATTCTGAGGGAATGGGTATTAGGACTTCAACATACTGAACTTTGAGGGGATGCAATTGAGGCCATAATAAGGTATTTATATTCACAACAACATTTGAATCTAGAGAATTAAGTAAACTTAAAACATAAACTGACATCCTTTCAGTTCTCGTAATCTCTGGGCATAGTGCATGAGTTAGCTCACATTTCCAGGGCCAGAGAACAGCTCTCACCATTCCCATCACATTCTCTCTGCTCTAGGTCAGACAAGGTCACAAGGTCAGAAATTCTCTGGATTCTCTTATAAGCTTTGAAATGTTCTGGAAGTTTTCTAATTAGTGGTATTTTATGAACATTATTAATGCCTGGTGCCATCATAAGATACCAAAGCTCACCCTGCTTCTAATTTTCTGTTGCTAAAAATGACAAAGAATGTTTAGATCTTATCTGATTTGAAATATCTTCAGTTTGGATACCTCTTAAGTTGTTTTCTTGAAATTTACTTTTCTGTATTCCTCTGACCTAAACACTCGAGTTTCCCTTCCTAGCTCTTTGGCTACCAACTCTCCATTTCTCTTGGTATCCCTTAAAGTCAAATTCCTGATCGTTTATCTTTAGGCTCATTCCCTTGATATTTGTTCACTGGTTTAAGCTCATCTACCTTCAAGATTTCATCCTTCATTCTTTGTATTACAGACCCACAGAGGATGTGATTTTTCCTTAGATCTCCAGTTAATTGCTTCAGCGACAGACACTTAAAACTCAGTGTATTCAAAGTTGAACTCTTTTTCTCTGTTCACGTCTGCTATCCTTCCTGTGTTACTTTTTATGATCAATGGGTCTGTCACATTAGGGGAGCCATTGGGAAATACCATCCCAATGGTTTCCTACTCTCATTGCTGTTAGCATATAATTCAAAGGACTCACTCTGATGTCCACCAGGACATATACATGACTTGACTCTTAATCTTAGACATATTCTATCATGTACCCTCCTTTCCACTGTGTTTCTTGTACACTGGGCAACTGCTTGTCCTTAAAAAGTACACCAAACTATTCCCAATCTCAGGATACTTGGCTTTTCCCTGACATCTACTTAGACCATTACTCCACAAGATTTTCAAGGATGTATTCATTCTCGACATTCTGGTCTCATCTCTAATGTCTCTCATTACTAAGATTACAGCTCAGATGTCACCAGCATAAAGGATTTTTTCTTTACTACAATATCCAAATTAA
Organism: Pteropus alecto; assembly: GCF_000325575.1. Classification (NCBI taxonomy): domain Eukaryota; kingdom Metazoa; phylum Chordata; class Mammalia; order Chiroptera; family Pteropodidae; genus Pteropus; species Pteropus alecto. The sequence continues at coordinate 3,189,218 of NW_006436811.1, read as the reverse complement.
GTCCCCTAATGTCATCACAATTTGTCACTCTCTGTCCTATTACCTGCTTTATTTTCTTCATAGCACTTATCACTTTGTAATATTACGAGACCTGGTCTGTCTTGCTCATTAAAATCTAATCCTACAACTCCATTTTTCAGGACTAAAATAGTTCTTGATTATCTACAGAATGACATCAGATGTTTCTACCGTTGTATGTAAGCCCCTCATTATCTGACCTTCCTCTTCTCATCTTGCTCATTTTTTGTTAATTGCCATTCTTCCATATATAAACCTCTTTCATTTTATGCTGGAATCATTCACAATCAAGGTTACTGCCTAATAACAAAATAATTCTTGATTTAACCTTGATATTCTCATCCATAAAGCAGGAACAGGAGGAGAGGGGTACAGGATGAAGGAAACTATTTCTAAATTTGCTCCTAGAATATGGCAATATATGTAAAGTGTTTATATAAGGACTGCCACATAATAACTACTTAATAGAAGCTAGCTATGATAATAGTGACTACTCCATTTCTCTATCATGCTGTTAAAGTTAGAATTCAGTTAGTGATTGTAACTTTAAAACAGTCTCAAAAAGAGCAATTTTGTCACTGTTAGCACCCTACATTAAATTTTTCTCGTTTTATATATATTTGCATATCTGCTCCATGGTGACAAAGAGTCAAAAGTATAAATTGAAGATGTGGCAAATATATTTTCATTAAAATATAGCATTTCAAGCCAAAGCGCCTTCGCACTCAAAATATGTTTATTTAAATTTTTTTCTGTCATCATAAAAGGACATATGACTGTGTAACTTTAAGGAAAGTAAAGAATACAGATACTCGTGTGTATTAATTTGCTATGAGCATTACAATATGATTTATACTGAAAATGTATTGTCTAGTACATCACTACTATCTTACTCATTACAAATTTAAAGTATTTAAAACAATATGAACAAATCAATATTTTTAATAAATTATAATTATTAAACTTAATAGTAGGACATTAATCATTAATTTATCAAACTGTACAAACTCAAAAGAAGATAGATCCACTTCACTTAGTACCTTTCATGACTTAAAACACTGAAAGGAGAAAATAAATTATAGGGTATAGTACCTGAGTCTACAAGTGTTTCATGTACACTGGGCATCAGTGATCTGGTGAACTAACAAGAATCATATTTGTTTTGTTTTCTTCTGTTGAATAAAAGCAGGAGATATAAGACCCATAACATATTTACTAAGATAATGGATTGTAGCTGTCTAACAAAACTAGACCATTGTGTTTTCTTCATAACAAAATACTGGAGAATTCATTCAAACACTGTATAAGCCAGGTGGCATACTAATTTTCACATCAATATATCATTGCATACACAATAATAGACTCTTAAGGCAGATGGTGTTTTGAAAAATCATTACACATGGGAAGTCTCTTATCTGGTATAAAGAATGTTTGGAACATATCTATTTCTATAAGGTAAAAGACCATAAAATTTGAATCCTAGTATTGGAGCAAACTTAGATGCCATCCAGGTCAATATTCTACCAAACTGTAGAATCTTGTCTCAAAATTCTGCTCATCTTTTCTTTAAATTTTTCCAAGAAGGAATAAATTGTTATTTCACATGTAATCTGATTTTTTTTTCAAAAATACAACTAAACAAAACGTGTAAGTCTAAATCTTCCTTTTTAAAGCTGAATTTAAAAGTCCTTTCAGTTCTTTCTTCTGTAGTATTAAGTCTTATTTTCTTTTTAGGGAGCAGTCCTTTTGTTGCTTCGGTAATGGATATTGTGCTCTAATCTCTTATAATTCAATATAAGTTCTTCTAACACTTACCAAAATTTACTTTTTTTCCTCCTTCATTCCTAGGCTCAGTGTTATCCTGGTTACACACTACTATGGAATTGTTCAAAGTTGATTTGTTTTATATATATCAGGAGAGAACAAAATTCAACATAAATTCTTGGAAACTAATGTGAAACAGTATAGAATCACAGAATCAACAAATCAGAAAACTAAAATCACACTGCGGAAGCCTTGACTACCTAATCAAATTAAAAAATTTTTTTTCACAATTTAGGTTCTTTGAATGTTTCATGTTGTTCTTTTGACTCAGAGTATTACTTCTCAGAAGATCTGAATTTACTATTTCTTAAAATGTGTGTGTTGTTAAGCCTCGGTCGTATTTGTGTCTTCTGCTTTTTTTCTCTCTCTTCTGTATCAACTTCTTAGGTTTCCAAAAGGTTTCTTGAATTTATAATTGCATTTGAAAATATTTTTCAATTATTCCATTTTATTGAGGGTGTTATTATTATTTTTTTTAATCAACAAGGTAGCAGTTCCTAAATTCTGTCGCTTGCTTTTAATTCTAAGAACAACTTAACTTTAAAGCACATCTAATTGATGAATTCCTCAGCACACACCTTTATGATCATTGAAACAATTCTCTTAATGTCCATACCTCTCAGGTATCAAGATAAACTAGTGTCTATCACAGTTTCCACTAGAAATTCCCACTATTTCTGACCTGATTTTCCTGGGCTTCTTGTCCCATATCACTTCTGAGAAAGTGTTACCCCTCCTTTCTGTGCTAGTTTCTGCTAAAAAATGAAATATTAACCATTTCAACATATTATTTTTTAGTTGGTGTTAGCACAAGTTTCTTCAGAAACAGATTGAAACGTCATCTGAATAATCCAAAGGCTTTTATTCCTTGTTTTAGCTTCTTTTACAAAAACATATATGCACACATATGCGCATGCATGTGACTGTGTGTATGTTTGTACAAATAAAAAGAAATGTGGAGCAAGTATTTTTGGTTTTTAGAGACTTTAGAGAGAAGTAATTAATGTTGGAATACTAGCAAATTTTCCAGTATACCTTTAGGACTGGATTCAAAGAGTCACCTAAATGTGCTTGAATCATTTCTAGTTAGTTCAGCTTTCCTCTATAGGATGAATGATCTCAGCCTTTGATTGCACTCACCCTCCCCAATAAATGCTTAATTTAAAAAATGCTGTGTACAAAATACTATGCACAAAAAAATAAACTTGGGAGTAAGTCAACAATACGTTCACTGTGATCCAAAAATGTGACATAGTATTAAGGAGAAAAAACAAAAACTAAATACAATCTTTGGCTGCATAAATGAATAAAACAAGAATTAGGTAGTTGATATTGTGAACATATGGTGCAGATAGCTCTGATCACAGCTGGAGAATTCCACGTGAATTGTCATATTTTACAAATGCATCTTAGAGCACCTTAAAAATAGAAGATCAGAATGATCAGAGCTCGTAAACAGTGTCATGTGGGAAATCACCTGTAATGACCCATTTTTTTATTCTTTTTATTCATGTATTCAACAAATTAAGGTTGAGTGAGAGCTACATGCTATGGCCCTTTCATTCTTGTGGGAGAAAAAAGAAAATAATGTAACAAAATGCAATGTAACACAACCAATAATATGATATGTGTTTGTGATGTGTGAAATACAGAATATTTATATGTTGTAAAGATGATAAGATGGAGAAAAGGAAGCAATGATGGGGAATACTGTATGTTGGGAGGAAGAGGTGACAAAGTTAAAGGTAGATAGTGACATAAATAACAGAGTGATGGTAATCAAAGAGGGTGGAGGTAGATGGGGTTAAGGGAGTCAAATAATTGGTGATAGAAGGAAATTTAACTTTGGTGAACACAATGCAAAATACATACAGCGTATCATTGATTTGTACACTTGAAACCTATTTGATTTCATTAACCAATGTCATCGTAATAACTTTAATAATAATAATAAAGAGTGATAGTAATGACAGAAAAAGAGAGATGTGTGAGTTGGTGGTTGACTTGCTTTCCAGGCAGGGAAGGTCAAAATTCCATAAAGCTGTAATTTGTATGCAGTGGTCGACAAAACAAAATGAGGGCACTGGTGGACGTGACTGATGGGGAGAGTAGGAAGACAGTTTGTGTATAGCCTTGCAGGGCATTTTCAAAACTTGAACCTTTATTCTGAGCGAGATGGGAGCTATAAGAGAGTTATGAGCAGAAGAATAACATGGCCAGGCTCCAGTTTTAACAAAATCCTTCTCTGGCCCTTCTGTTGTAAATAGTCGGAGAGGATGGAAACAGAAAAATTAGTTAGAAGGTTTTATAATAAAAATATTAAGGCATAATGGTTATTACCACTGTTGATAAAAGTGGTCAAAAGTGGTGAGATTCTGCATTTATTTTGAAGATTCAGTGCACGAGATATGCTGATGCACTATATATGGGGGCATAAGGACAATATTCTAAGTGTGGATATTTACAGCAAGTCCCTGATCTGTACGGTAGTGTGGGACTGGAAAAATTACTCTGCAAGCTGACCATACAAAACAATTTTAGTATTCAATAAGAAAACTTATGGTCATCTCATGACTTTTGATTTTTTGTGTGTGTGTGTGTGAAAACATTAAAATCTCTGGTACCATCAGTAATAAATTATAGAGAAATTAAAATACCATGTCTCAAGCCTAATATGAAACATTAGTAACACTGCAAATTAATATGTCTTTTTTCCTACAAAAATGTGAACAGTTTTATAATTTGAATGGTGTTTGCTGTCTCGTCAAATGTGATTGGGAGTTACTTCTAACATTTTATCCTTGGCCCTTTCTATGTTGCAAAATATCTACAGGACTTCCTTTAATGAATCTTCATCCTTTTCACCACAACCACTTTTTTCAGTAATATGAATAATTTTGCCTTCACTAAATTTCTATGGCTGCAAATTTTGAATCTCTCAAACAGTGGCAATGTCAACATTTCATGGTCATCAATTTCTTTTACAATTGAATTCACATTTGATTCAAATTTCACTTTTAGCATTCTGACTTTCCGTTTCATTGCTGCACTTTCATCTTTGTTGGCCAGTTCCCTCGACTATTCATTTTTATGAAATGCTAACCTTGGTTTATCACTGGGATACAAGGAGGTAGCAAAACCTCATGCATTGTTCTCTGTGAATGTACCAAATAACAGGCGAGCAGTGGCCAGTCAGTAACAGACTGAAAGAAGCAGTGTGACTGATGACAAATCATTGTATGTATCTGTTGTTTACATAATGAATTGTGGACTGAAGAGCTAGCCTCAGAGTTGGTAATTTATGCAATTGCTCTCAGTATACCATTGTAACTGAAATGTGAACCTTGTTGTTGGGGGACTTGTCTTATTTAACTAAACTTTAGTAACTGAAACTCATGCATATCACAAACTGTACAAATTGAGAGTCTTCTGTACTCTGGATAAAAAGAAAGTTTATGAGGATCCTAGTTGCTACTTTCAAGTAGATAAAGTGAGAAATATAGGTGCCCTGTATGTAGTCAAGAAACATATGTGGAAATTCTAGAGGACAGTTTTCTATAGGTAGGTTTAATTAATTCAAAATAAGATAAATCTTATAAAAATTATAAATGTCTGATAATGGAAGGTGTTGCTTCTGAAATAAATGAAAGCCTTAAAACTGGAAATTTTCTAACAGACACTAACTAGTTAACTTTTGCTCAGGAGTGTTTATAGCCAACTCCAACATTAAGCAGTCTTTCAAACAGCTAACCTTCAAGTTCGCATATAGCTGGATGAGTCTCTCCTTTCTGGAGTACATCGGACAGAACCGTATCACTCAAGGTCATCTTGTACTCCCTCATTTCTTGTAAGGAGATGAAAAGAAGCTTTTTAATTTTTTTATTTTTGAAAATAGGCCATTCAACAGTATTATAAACACTAAAACATTTTGACTACCTATGCATGACGCTTTTAATCAGTTAATGGAAATGTGCAAAATTTAATCAGCAAAGCAATGGCGTGCCAAAAATAGATAATATTGCAATAAAGAGAATAAAGAGTTGTTAATATTTTCTGATTAGAGAAAAATTGTAATGACTGATTTGTTTGTATATTATGACATATCTATAGTACATACATATATGTTCTTATAAATTGTAAAGCAAAATGTACCCTAGTAAGTGTACATGATAGTAACTGCATGCCATCTGATATGTACTTCCTTATTACATGGCATACTATAATGATGTTCTACTATCCTCCATGCATATGACTGTCACCAGATTTATGATTGAGAAACTTTAGTAATTGTGGGTATTGCTGCAATGCCAAAGATGCTACATAACCTCATCTTGTTAAAAATTGAATTAATTTTATATTGGAAAATATTATTTTAAAGTTATTCTAGAAAATATATAGGATTGTTTTAGCCAGTAAATTCAATCTGCTTTGTTCAAAAATGAAGTCTTTGCTGGTTTTATGACAACATGTGGCATAGTTTTTTATGTTTTTTTAAACATAATCTACTAAGAAGCAGGATATAAATACATAGCATTTTAATTACATATTCTAATTACAACTTTTTTTTTCTACTACTTTTATTAGAGTGAGAAAAATGCTTGTGCAAAAGAGTCATACTTGCATACTTTTTTATCTTAAGAAATAGAAATGCACAGGAGGATCCTGTTCATAACTTGCATTTATAAATTATACTATTTATTTTACTATTTGCATGCATATTTTCATGCTTTCGTGGGCCAATTTTGAATTGTTGATCCATTCCATAAACTGAGAAAGTAAAGCAACATGATAAAAAACTACACATATGAACATATTCATTAATGAGCAAATGACATGAAAATGCTTTAGCTAAAATGAACTACATCCGTTAATATTAACCTACTCAGTCTTTTTATCTCACGTAGAACCTTTAAGAATATACCAATTAGTAAGATCATATCAAGATCTTTGAGAGTCATATGTTGCCTTCAGTTATAGGTTTAAAAATATCTATGAATGAAATTATTTAAATATTTCAATATTTTCTAAAATATCCAATTTGCCTGGTTGCCATCTGATAGGACAATGGGTAACCAGTGATACTTAGACTACTCTGAAATGAGATGGGATTCAAGATGTGTCAAGACTTAAGTTTCTGAGGTATCTGCAAAATGTCATAACCACAATGATCTCTTGGGTACTTTATCAATGTTATATATAAGTCATTTTAGATACTGCATAATTTAACTTTCATTATCTTACATTGCATCTAGATGACCCATATTAAAAGAATCTATAGTATAGCATAATTCCTTAGGCTAGATTTATGTAAAAGATAAATTTTGGAAAGTATCAAGTAATTGTTTAACTTTTATCATCAAATTCCAGCGATTGGGATAATCATTAAAATTACATTGATGTTGAATTTTCGTTCTTAAACTTTAAAAATATTGTCAGTGTTTTATATAGTATGTCACATATAGTAACAAAATTTTATAAAACTGAGGCAGAGTGATTTTTTTAGATTTAGTTAATTACTTTCTACAGTGCAGTCTCTAAGGAACAAACAAGAATATTTCCCAGCCTTTGAGGAAATAAAGTGAAAATAAGACTATTTATATCTTAAAATATATATTTAAAATTTTAACTATGTGATTTTAAGCAATTTAATGGTGAGATGCTGATCCTATGAATTAGGAATAAAATGCAAATTGTCACCACTAGTCATGGCTTTCTGTAGAGGCAGATAGAACAATTGTTAGTCTAATATTTTGGAAATTTGAATTTTATATTGAAAATATTTCAAAGGACATTAATTTATATAGTTGTTTCTGAAAATAGTCCTATGTGATAAAAAATAGAGTAACGGCTCATCTTTGTTCATTTGTTTCATTTTTGAGATGATCGAGGCTCATGAAGATTAAGTGGCTTATTACAAATCATAGTGACAGAGCCCAGTTTTTTTTTCCCCCATATTGATTATCCAACAAGGAGGGTAAGGAAAGAGAATTGAAATCTTCATAGGAAACCTCGACGTTTTGGATAAAAAGGCATATTCAATAGTAGAATATAATTTATATTTGGGAAAATGAAAAAGAATTATATCTACAGCTCAAGCTCACTCAATCTAGTAATGATTAAGTACATGCCAAGCATGAATTCTGTACCAGCAATTCTCCTGAATCAGATCATGTCCTAGGAGAACATAATGAAATCTTGAAGTGAGAAAATATTTATATTTGTTAAAAGGTAGATGCATTTGAGGAAGAATGATAAAACAGTTTTACATGATATTAAATTGGAATAAAAGGAACAAACCAAGAAGACAAGTGAACAAAAATCTTTGATTTAATGTTATGATGGCAGAAAAATATATTTCACAATTTCTATACCGTATGAATTGCTCTAAAACTGAGAAACATTTATTACATTAAAATTATTAT
>NW_006436811.1:3168799-3180913 GCF_000325575.1 Pteropus alecto | reverse complement strand
ACTCTTTCAAAATAGTCTACTACATCAAAACTTTAAACCAAAAACTTAGACCTGCACACACTGTATTAAATATGAGTTATTAAATGGCTTTCAAATTAATCATAAAAGAAATGTTTCAATATCTGTAACAAAGCATATTTTTGCAAAATAACTACCCATTGATTGTCTGGATTGTGCTACCCCAGTATTTCCCAAGCGTTTTTTTTTTTAATCATTGTTCTTCTAAGATGCCTTCTTAGATATTTTTTTTCTATCTCTTGCATACTCTTAAATTTTAACATCACATATATAACGTATATCTGTTTATGTACTGTGGCCTTCTAAAGGGTCATAGACTTCAATAAAAAAACCAATCTGCCCCCCAAATTTTTCTTTCCTTTGGGTTGATGTTGTCCTAGTTGAGAATGAGTGTGCTACATCAATCAGTTAAAAAAAATTTGTCAGAAAAATGTTACCTGCTTTGTATAAATGCATCATCACTCTTATGAAATGTATAATTGCCTGGATAGTTCTGGTCAAACACTCAATAGTCAATTCAGCATGGTCTGAATATTTATCACTTTATATTTTTAAATATTTGTTATACAATTGGCATTTTCCCTAATTCTAGAACATGAAATGTGTGCCTTTTGTCTCTAAATACTAGTGTTCTTTACTAGAATATATCCCTGTTACCCTGGGAACATAAGAATTCATAAAGTGTACATATCAAAGTCAAGTTTCCACATAAAAAATCCCACCAAATTATTGTTTTTCCTTCTCTCCAAGAAGAAATGTACACAATTAATGGAATTATTTCCTTTTAAGTTCATTTTTTGAATGCAAACATGTTCCTTTTTTTGCATTTGTAATATATGAACTTAAATGCAATTATGTGTAAAGTCATAACATTTGACCATTATTTTATGTGCATTTATGAGCTAACAAAGACAATATGAGCTAACGTAAATGTGCCCAAGATGAAAAGTAATATATAATTAATACTTTTTTTCAAACACAGCTGTAATTAGAGATGCACAGTGTCTTTCTCCTCTCCTATGCAATCAGCTTCTTGTGATAAAAACGTAGACCTCGATTTTCAAATTTCCAGAAACCAATGATACATGCATGGGGGCTTTTATTTCCTGTTCAGCCTCTCCATGTCCCTTTATAGCATAATCCTCCTTGGTTCACAAAAAGTGGTTTAAGGCGTAAATATTTTGGTAAGAAGGGAAAACATGGTATAGTTGTAAATAAATGATAGATGATAATTTTTTGCAAGATTACCGATTCATCAACAAAAGTATATGTAATCATAAATTAAAAATAATTTAAATTTCTTCACACTTTAGGTTGAATTCATATATAATGTGTGCATCTGGTGCTTAATAAGGCAAACAGTGGGGACACAGGTATCCCCTTTATGTATGTATCACCAACATACACGAGAGAAACATTAAATAGTAAAGAATTTGCATATTCCTAGAACTTCATAAGCAACTTCATTTACTATTTCACTTAGTTCTTACAACTGTATGAAGTAGAATTATTAGAATTACTACGTCCCTTGCATATATGAAAAATCAGTCCTAGCGAGGTTAATTGGGATACATGCTATTCAATGAAGGAACTGCAATCCCAGGCATGGTCTGACAGATTCCAGAGTCCATGCAAATGTCCTTCAATCCAACAGAAAAATGTGTCACTCTAAGTAAATAATTAATGTCAGACTTGCCCTAAAACTGTATTTAAGTATATGCATGTAACTCCTTCCCCTCATCAAATCCTAGTGAGATGGCAAATATATGTGTGTATGTACTTAAGAATGAATGCATAATTGGCATAAAAAATCATGAAATTGTAACATTGGTTTTCCAGAAATTTTAGTGAATTTTCCTGGAAATTTAGAGGCAAGTTTTGGAATCAGATTGCCAGAGAAATAAGAGGAGATAAAGCTGGGGAAAAAACAAAGGCCACACAAACAAAACCCACGCACATGCCTGAGAGCTCGTTTCAAACAAGGATTGTAATATACAGTATTGAAAGATCCTAAAATAGAAGTAAACCAACTCAATAGAAATGTGAGCAAATCAGATGAAAATACAGTCCAAGAACAACAAATATGCATTTCATATGAACATTAAAATGCAATGAAAATCACCTCATTAATATTAGAGACAGTTTAAAACAGTAATAATTGTTGGAGTACAGATTTTGCTACCATCCTATTGGCAAAAATTACAAGCTGTTTAGTTAATTTTACCTAAACTTGTGGATATGGGAACTGGCTCTATTAAATGTAGACAATGGACGTCTAATGCAGTGTAGCCAAAGGTATACAGTCATATTGGCACTATCTATCAAAAATTTAATGCATATGCCTGTAATTCTAGAAATTATACATCTATAGATCTATCTTATAGATAAACCTGCATATATATTTAAGGATTCAGTCGCAGCATTGTTTGTAATACAAAAAAAAAGGAAAGAAAATATTTTGTAATTATGGTATAGAATACTATACCACAGGGCTAAAATGAAGAGTTTATCCATATACTGATATGAAAGACAACCAAAAAATTTTGTTTAAAAAAATACCTGGTACCTAAGAGCATGTATAATTTTATTTATGTTTTTAAATTTATGAACACAGAGACACAAAAACTTAAACATGTGGAAAAATGTCTAGAAGAACTTATTTTAAACTATTTAAATTCTTACTTTATTGGGGAGAAGGGGGGCTTGATGTTGGGAAGATTGAGTTACTTTTTTTTCTATATGTATATAATCATAGATGTTCTAACATTTGTCAGCAATTACTATATTATAATTATAAATATATTTTTTGAAAAATGAAATTAAAGTAAACTACATGAGGCGACAGATTGCTAACTAACCTTATCATGGCCACTATTTCACAAATATATACATTGCAAATCATTAGGTTTTATACCTTAATTTTACACAATTTTATATGTCAATTATAACTCAATGAAGCTGGGAAAAAGTAAACTACTATATTTTCATTTTATCGGTACAATATTTTTACAGACTTTCTTTGTGACCATTGAACTATGAATTTTTTTCTAAAGCCTAGATAATCATGCCAGGTAGGCTGAAGATATCAGTAAAGGTAATACATTCATTCAAGGGGTCAATGGGAATATGGAAAATTTCTTATCGGCAGCTTCAAAAATAGTTTTTTTCTTTATTTAACAATGGATTAAACTTATCTTAGGTGAAATTCAATTATTGATTCAAGTCTATTTAATTAGGCTCCTCATTACTCTTGTTATTAAAACCTACCTATTGTGCAATATGTATTCTAAAATAACCCTGAAACTTCAATGATTAGTGATATTGTTAGTATGTTAATATTTTAATCAATGGTTTAAATATATGTAATTAATATATTGTTTTGATAATTACATTTATTATGTGAGTTCCTAATTCTAAGAGTTAAAATTACAAAATAAATATGTTGAGATTTGAGGAAGATTTATTGTATTTGTACATGTGTAAGAGAGAGAGAGTGAATGCTAAGTATTTTCTAATTTTGGTTATTTTTATAATTAGAAAATCTAAACTAATTTATATTTTATCAACTGATATAAATTATTTTTTAAGTTTTAATTTGCTTCTAGAAATTATTAGAAATAAACACAGAAATATTTAGAGAAATTTATCTAAATGAAATTTAAAGTTTAATATGAAAGAATTTGTTTTATATAGTCTCAGAAAACATAATCAAACAACAGATGTTTTAAAAATTAAATATCTATATTAAATTTACATTTGTGCTGATTATTTTGAGGGGTTTGATACATTATCCTATAGCCAAACTAAGTATTTGTAAGAATGAGTTAAATTTATCTTAGGTGAAATTGCAAATGTAGTCAAAAGGTATTGTTTGAAAGCAGACTAGATTAGACTTGCCCTGTCTAAGCAAGCACTATACATATTCCTCTGTTTCAACATTCTTTTACTTTCTGTATAAATGGCTCTGATGTCTTCTTTTTCTTTAATATACATTAAGGAAAAATATCTTCCCTACTGACTTCAGAACAGGAAATTTGAATGCTGAGGTTCTGCCAAGATTTTATTTGTAATAACATCATATTGTCTCTGATGTGCTTACTGTATTAACAACTTGTGATAAAACAAGTTATAGCTCAAAGGCTTAAAATCCATTCCCTGTGAAACACACCTGCTGATGACTCACTCTCAAATGTTGTAATTTTCAGGGTTATTTGATTACCCATATTAAGCATTTTATATCAAATTCATCTTTTAATCAGAACATATACCATGTCATATCTATGGATTGTAACCAATAAGTGTTTGTATATTGATCGTTCAAAACTCAAAACACATTTTCTCATGAAACAGTAGTTTGGTTTCAGAATACTGGGCATACATAATCTCATAAAGTGGCTAAAAAATGTGTTCTGGTCTTAAATCCTGTCTCTTTCACTTGTTAGCTGTTTCAGTTTGAGAAAATTATTTAAGTTTTCTGGTCTGAGCTATAAAAATAGGTTTATAATATGGCATTGATTATTTCCAGGATTATTATGCATAATACATCTTGATGTACTCCTCTAAAGTTTTTATATCGACACTTTCTGCTCTAAATTTTCTCTTCATAAATGTGAACTTTAATAAAAATCAACTATGTGGAAATATCATATATAAAATACCCTGATTTTGTGGATGTCATATTTTTGGTCTATTGTTTACTTGGAAGCACAATGCATTATCTCTAGAGATAACATATATATTAAAAAGAAATGAAAAAATATTTTCTGTCTTCATAGAAGTTTGTAGTTAAGGGATAATCATCTTTGGGTAGATTATTTACTATTGACATAAGATGTCACTATTAGAAGGTGGGGTGTAGAGAAGATAGTGCAGGAAAGGACTCTAGATTTAAAATTCAAATACAATTTATTTGATTTCCGGGCATTTTTCAAGCTCCTATATGAGACCTATCACTGAAGCCAGTGTGCTTCTATTCCACCTCCAAGTACGATAGTAATCTCAGAATAATCATCACCATCATCATATAAAGCTGAAATTTACTTGAAAATAGTATGGTAGCATTTGAAAAAGAGTCCACATAAAGAAGAATATATTTTGTAAGAATGAATACAAATAAATCTGGTAACAAGTGTGATGCTTGCTTATCTTGTTTAAAAATGCTTCGGACAGTGAGTTTATTTGTTGTTTGAGCTTGGTTAACTTACACAAAGCAAGCTTTTGCTGTTTGTGGTTGACTTTTTCCCCTCATATTACAACTCTGACTAAGCACAAAAAGATTGATAGAATAAAGCAGGTTTTAATAAGAGTGATATGTGAAACTCTTGAAGGAGATCAAACTCTTTAACAGGGTAAATGACCTGTGGCAGTATCTATAGATAACTGTTATTTTGATTAGAGCATGCATCAGGTACTTTAGAATGACATAAGGAGTGCATCCCAAGGTTGTTTTATGATATACAATGTTCTATTAAAATTAGTCCCTTTAAAGCTGAAACTGTAACTTTGTAAAATTTTTATTCTCATTCTGAAGTGAAAACATTTCAAGCACTGTGTTTTCTCTAATTATCAAGGCAGCGTATCTTTCTATTTACTCCCCTTTTTGTATTCAATCATCTTTCATGCTTACTTTGGAAATTAGAACTTGCAGTATTCATCGTTTATTATGCTAACAAATTATCATTAACGGTAAAGATTTTTTTGGCAGCCCAGTAGTCATTTTAAATTTTCCTAACAATCAATAAGATGAGAGGAGAAACTCGAAATCACCAGATGCTTTTTTAGTTCTACAACATTAAATACTAACAATGACTGTATAAACAGATTCAGGTTTAGGCCATAAAAAAGGAGATGCTTTGTCGTTTTTGTTGTTTAAAGATGACTTTCCTTTTCAGATTCTTATTATCATTACTAAAATTTTACACATCCTAAATATGTGTAAAATCAATAAATGTTTCTTTTTGATGAAGACAGGTATGTTGTAAAGAATGTCAAAAAGATTAAAACCCAAACTCCCTTCTATCCAAGAAGGCTTGAAGCAGAAATCTTTATGCTAAAATGTCTATCTCAAAAAGAAAATGATCCCCTAGATGTTATAGAAAAAGTTGAATCTAATCTTGTCATATCCTATCAGTCTTTATACATTATAGATTTGTAAGTTGAAATAATTATGTTAGAATTTGTATTTGCTCATGTTCTTTCATAAAATATAAGTTTAATATTAAGACTTCACCTGAATTTGTTAGAGGAATGTAAAAACTTTATAGTGGAAAAACAAATGGAAAGCTTCAAATATCCTGATTGGAGATTGTCTGTATTGGGAAACTGGAGGCAGGGTGACTAGAAATGGTGCTTTCTATGGATTTGTTTGGGGAGCATTTTCGCCTTTCTCTGAATGGTCCTGATTTGGAAGGAGGGACAAAATTAGGGAAGCCGGAATTCATTGACTATTTGGGTCTGGTTGCTACAGGAGTTGTGAGTAAGAGCTCTAGTGTCACTTACGGCCTGGCTATTTTCCATTTTTATATCCAGTCTCTCAGAACACGTGAATTTGTGCAGAGTAAATTTTAGATCGGTTTGTCTATGATTATCTCAGACCATATGGCTCTGAATGAACCAATGTTTAAAAAAAAATAGATATTTTGTGAAGAACATTATGGTTTGGATTTGGTTTGGTTTATTACTTTGAGAGTCATGGTGTACTGTACAAGTTGCACTTTATTTTTCAATTCTCGGTTCTCTCTTAACAGTTTAGCAGTCAGCAGATCAGGTTTTCATTTATTACAAACTACAAATTAGATATATCTATCTGGATATTTCAAAAGCATCTCTAAACAAAGAGTTAAACTCTTTCCACCTATACCGAGAAAATATTTTTTACTTATGTTTAATTGCCAAGCACTGACTGTTTCGTTTGTTGATTTTTATTTTTATTTTATTAAAATCTATCTTTTGCATGGACAATTGTAATATAGCCCTGACTGGTGTATCTGATTCCAGTCTCTCACCAGTCCAATCTATTAAAATTATAGTTCTAAAGCATAGAATTTGTTTTAAAATATAGAGCGAATTCTGTATTTAGTACATAGTGAATCCCAAACATAGTGTAACAGACTCTTCAAACCCTGTTTTATCCCACTTTTCCAGACTCTACTTTTCCATATCCTAATGCCTCGATTACTCCCTGAGTCTGACCAGTGCTTTTACAATATTTTTCATTTCTTGCTCTTTCTCCTTTTTCTGGCCTGGAAATTTTATTTTTATCTGAAACTTCAAGGTCCATACTAACATAATCTTTTCAGTAAGACTTCTCAGACAAAATTAGTTGCTTCTTCTTTGTCCCTATAGCACTTTATCTTAGTGTTCCCATAGTATACGTATCACATGTAATGACTGGGGCCATACTGTATTAGCTGACCCTTCTTTATCTGATTACCCCTTTGTACAGATGAGGAGACAGTCTCAGCAAGAAAACAACTTGTGAACTATCTTAAACATTTAGTTTTCCAGATGTAAATTTGCTCTCCATTTTACTGCCTTCAACACCTATTATAGTTACTGTCATATCCTCTTCCTCCCCTTGCATTATAATTATAGGCTTAAACATCTTTCTTTTACCATTGTGTCTCACATTGTATCTTCCAAGATAGAAGTTGGGTGTAATTCATTTTTAAATACATTGCTCTCCTGTGCATAATACTTGGCAAAAATTGAATGAGTGTGACAAAACCTCTAAATCTCCAGTGATGTTTCTGAAATATCTTTAGAAACTAAAAATTTACCTCAAATATTTGCCCACTTAGGTTAAAATTTTCTCATCAACTCATATATCCATGATAGGAAAAGTAAATTTTATAAAATAGTGACTTGAATTTCAATTTTTTGATTAAAATTTTGGGTGGTGAATCAATTTGTTGGATTAATTTTTTTCCTTTTTTTCTCTAGTTAATTAAAAAAAACTGTAGATGTGATCAGAACTACATACTACTTACATATATATACCAAGTACATGCCATATTATTGGTTATGCATTGGTCATACATTATGGAGACATTGCAATAATGATTTTGTGGGCAAAAAAAAGAAGTTCAATGGAAAGCAACCTCACAAGGTGATCTGATCATAAATTCCTAACTGGGCAGGTCACGGTGGATAGTCATGCCCCAGGCGTATAATTTCTTT
The DNA here is from genome assembly GCF_000325575.1 of Pteropus alecto. Taxonomy (NCBI): domain Eukaryota; kingdom Metazoa; phylum Chordata; class Mammalia; order Chiroptera; family Pteropodidae; genus Pteropus; species Pteropus alecto. The sequence goes on along the minus strand of NW_006436811.1, from coordinate 3,172,717 downwards.
AGTGAAAGGTTTTAAACCAACTCTGTCCATTCTTGTGCATCTAGGTTAACAAACACACCTTCGAAATATCAGAAGTCATACCCCTCAAAAGGAGTATTAACCCTCAAGAGTGCACATAATCTTAACTAATCCAATTCTTGCCTTGCTTCTCCCACCTCTATGTAATCTTCCTTATATTCCTTCCTTACAGGTTTGGACTTTTCTTAAATAGACAAAACAACTGACAAATTGTTGACATAAATGTTTTTATGAGTTCATTTGAGCCAAACTGACAACAGTGTTGGGGAACAAGATCTCAAATGCTCCTGAGAACAGTTCTGCAGCTTCTTTTACGCATTTGAAATTAAGGAGGAGAGGTAAGGAAGACTGGAGAAAGCAAGGCGGAGATTGGATTACGGGATACAGAAAGCTTTAAATAGAGTATATCTAAGAGAAAACAAAAATATTTTGAGACAAATAGATATTGAAATTACATAGCTTAAAAGATAAATAAGAATTGTAAGTTATCTCCCTGATTCACAGTTCCTTGCCAACATGTTGTCAAGTGAAAAACAAATCTGGGCTTATAAGGGGAGACTTTATCTGAAAGAATTATTGGAAGTGTAGGAAAGAGACTATTACAATAGGGGAAAGCAGAGCACTGAAATGCTCTTAACCTTCGCTGGTTTCCAGGATCACAGGGCTCACGTAAAATTCAACATCGTCAAGATTCTCTTACCTCATAGTTTATATTATATTATGTATTCATCTCAAGCTGCCCTGACTTCGAAGAGGCCAAGAGTTCGACAGAAACCCAGCTCTCTTATACATCCATAGCTCAAGCTAGACTTTAGAGAGTTAATATGAAGTAATGCTCCATGGCGAAGAGTCATGAATATACCTACAGCTCTTCCATTAGTCTCTTCCCTTCTCTTCATGAATATACCTACAGCTCTTCCATTAGTCTCTACTTGCCAATATCTCACCTTACTTATAAAAAGCAAAAATTCAACTGCCATAGTGCTCTCAGACATCCTCTTCTATGTTTGTCTTAAAAATATGTTGTTTCTTAATTATATATATTCCATGTAGAAAATTAAAGAAGTATATATCAAATTAAAATATGAAATGTACTCATAATTCTATCACCAATAAATAACTATTGTTAACATGTGTGTGTCACATACAAATGTATATACTTGAGATAATGCTGTGTTTAGGTCTTTATTCTGCTTTTTTGCATCTCACATATTATCACATATATGATAAAATATAAAATAGTTTTAATTTTTGTATAATTGTCTATTTTATATAATAGTTACATATGTGGTTGTACTATGTTTAACTAAATATGATCATGTGTTTAGGATATTTAATTTTTTATTTCCTAAGTTCCTAGTAAGGTAAATAGGGCTTAACAAAAATTATAGCCGAATTTGATAACCTCTTAAAGTTATTTGTATGTGGTTATAATTACTGTCATAAAGAATATAAACATGTTAAAATCTTTAGTTCTGAGTTGCCTTCTAAAAAGATGCATTAAAATATATTATTTCTCCACATTTTAAGAGATACAAATTTTCTCAATATTGAAAATTTAATAAAATATTTTATTATTTAATGTAAACTTACTGATAATGTTGAACATTGTAATATCTCATTATTTAATTCACACTTACTGATTATGTTCAATGTATTTTTTCTTCGAATTGTTAGGCTTCCTTTTCTATAGATAATGTACACTTATAGCACTTAAAATACATTCTTTTTCCTCTGTCTAGTTATATCTGACTCTCTATTCTCCGAACCTCCATTCTGTATTTCACGTGTTAAAAGGTTAGAAAGAAACGTTCAAACCTCCCAGCTTTTTAATGCTCCTTTTAAAACACTGTTTTCTCATTAATGACACCATTAGTTTACAACTCTTGCTTATGATTCCTGTAATTTATGAAAATCCAGGTTATTATCTTTTTTCTATCTTTTTGTCTCTGCTATATCTTTTCATCTGCTTCAAAGAATCTTGCTCTTACCATTTGAATGCCTGAAAAAATTCTACTTTATCTTCTGGAATAAATTAAAATACCAGTTACTATATAACATCTCTGTAAGTTTCTTTTATCCAGAGTTAATGCCTCTTCTGTGTTTTCATAATTGTTTATCTTTCTAGCTCTTGTGCTTAGAACGATACCTGTCATAGAATAGATTAGACAATAAAGCTAATTAAATGACAGATACATGATCAAAGATAAATGCTATATACAAATTACCAGTTATATGATGATTTTTGAATGAATTAATTTATATCAAGCATTTTATAACCTTTTGCACTCATGTTCTTTGTAATTGCATGTGTCTTCGTATCACATATGACATATACATAATATGATATACATAAAAAAATGATTCTCATGTTTAATAATCTGTTTTTTGTGTGTGTTATATAGTGCACATGAAACATGTTTCTAGTTAACACAAAGACAAATACGTAATCAACCTGTGACACAGGTGAGCTAATGTTGGAATTAGTCACTCAAGGTCAGCAGAATATCATGAAAGAAATAACAAACCCAGACAAAATATTCGAAACCAGAGGTAAGGAGAGACAAAAATCAAGTCATTTTTGCTTGGTTTAAAGCTAGATTTGTGGTTGACTCTTGGTTAGCAATCAATAGAATTATTGGAACAAAGGCCTAGCAAATAACACTGTAACATTATCCCAATTTGAATCTATTTCATAGAAAATTTTCAAATTCTCAACTTGTTTTTGAAGTAGCTAACATGAGTCCACTGACAATCTACTAACGAAATTTAAAAGGCCTTTGAAAATTTGTTTAGCTTCAAATATAGAATATATAAATATTTAACTGGTTTAAGATCTTTTTTAGATAGTTTTATGCAAAATTAGATTAGATGATAAACCTAATTATTTTTTTAAAAATTTTAATTACATAATTTGGGGGTAACATTGGTTAATACAATTATATAATTTTCAGGTGTACATTATAATTTAACATCTGTATATTCTATTGTGTGTTTACCACCCATAGTCTAGTTTCCTGCAGCTACCATATATTTGATCCCCTTTACTCATTTCCCCTCTTCCTATCCCCCAATATTTGACCCCTTTTATCTCGTCTACCACCCCTCTCCTTCCGCCCTCCCTACCCTCTGGTAACCATTAGTCTATAGTACATGTCCACGAGTCTCTGTTTGTCCTGTTCCTTTGTTGCTTTTAAGTTTATATCCTACATATAAGTGATATCATGTGATTTTCAACTTTTTCAGTCTGGCCTATTTCACTTAGCATGATTATCTCGAGGTCCATCCATGTTGTTGCAAATGGGTGTATTTCATCTCTTCTTATGGCTGAGTAATATTCCATTGTATATATGAACCACAGTTTCTTTAGCCAATCATCTATCGTAGGACATGTTGATTGATTCCATGTCCTGGCCACTGTGAATAGTGCTGCTATGAACATCGGTGTGCAAATATCTTTTCGGATATGGGTTTTCGAGTCTTTGGGGTAAATATCAGTTGTCATGAACAGTTACTCTCGTAGAGGGCAAAAATGATATTTGCTATTTCCTTTATAACTCTCATTATACTTATCCTGTTACTTGGTTGATTCTACCAGACTCTACCTCTTTGAGTGTGGATACTGTGGCTATTTCATCTTTTATTTTCTACAGTATCTAGTTCATTGTCTATATTAGTGCTGAATAAATATTTATTGAATGAACAAAGACCGAATATTGACCAAAATTATTAACGCTTGAAATACTATTGCAATATGTGGTTTCTTTCCTTTATATACAAAGTTAACACTTGGAATTAAAAGCATTAAACTCGATTCAATTTCTGGTTTTACCATAAACAGCTCTTCGCCTGAAGCAAGTCACCTCTGAGTTACAGTTTCTTTAACCTTACCATTATGGG
>NW_006436811.1:3153797-3168734 GCF_000325575.1 Pteropus alecto | reverse complement strand
GCTTAATCCATTTTGAGTTAATTTTGGTGTGTGGTGATAGACAACAGTCTAGTTTCATTCTTTTGTAGGTGGCGTTCCAATTTTCCCAGCACATGTATCGAAGAGGCTTTCTTTTCTCCACTGTATGTTTTTGTCAAAAATTATTTGTCCATATAAATATGAGTTTACTTCTGGACTCTCGATTCTGTTCCACTGGTCCATTTTGCTGCCAATACCATACCATTTTGATTACCGTCACTTTGTAGTATAATTTGAAATTGGGCGGAGTGATGCCTCAAGCCTCATTCTTTTTTCTCAGGATGGCTTTAGCAATTTGGGATCTTTTGTGCTTCCATACAAATCTGATGATTTTTTTTTGCTCTATTTCTTTAAAAAATGCCAATGAGATTTTGATGGGTATTGCATTAAATCTGTATAATGCTTTAGATAATATGGTCATTTTAACTATGTTGATCCTTCCAATCCAAGAACACGGAATATCTTTCTATTCCTTTGTATCTTCTTCGATTTCTTTTAATAGGGTCTTGTAGTTTTCATTATATAGGTCCTTCACAAGTTTCATTAAATTTATTCTTAGGATGATGAAGCTAATTAAATGACAGATACATGATCAAAGATAAACACTGTATACAAATTATCGGTTATAAAAATAATTACAGAATGTAAAGTACAAAATAAGGAACATATTTAATAATATTGTAATTACTATGTATGGTGTCAGATGGGTTATCACTTCATAAAGTATCCAAATGTCTAATTGCTATGCTGTACACCTAAAATTAATATAACATTATATATCAACTATAACTGAAAAATAAATTTTAAAAAAGATAAACTTTGTATAAAACAGTAAATGTTCAAAGGTGATTGAGATGATTGGTAAATGAAGAATGATGTTCTGAATATTTAAAACATCACGTTACACTTTGGCCCATCATTGTTTACAATTAATCAAAATATTCAGATAAGACATGGTGTACACTCTAGTTGGCACCATACATTTCCATTTTCAGCTATATTTTGCAATGAAATGCTAGATAGCAATTGGATATAATTTTTCCATAATAGAAACAGCAAAAACATCTTCCCTGTTAGCCCATAACAAACAATATTCATATCAAAATGAACCTATTGAATAAAAAGTATAGCTTCTTTTACATACTTTACAGCAGTTTGATCATATTTTGGCATAATCAGCCCTGAAATAAATCTGGTATGTGTCTCAGTGGAAAGTGTTAAAGCTGAATAAAAAATTGCACAGATCCAGTTTTATCATGCACAATTTTTAAAACGGTGCTCAAAATTATACAGAACTATGCTGCTTAGGCATTTCTTTAATGAATCGGAGTGAATGATAGTGCTTTCTTATAAACAAACAGGCACATAGAAACAGTAAAGTGGAAAAGAGGATTCAGAGAATTGCATTATGCTAATCCCAGGAAACTAATTCTTGTGATGTAGTACAAGAACAGTCTATATCCCATTCACTTCAAATAAGAAAATATACTGCAGAGGCCATTTAGAAGTTACTATTGCTTCAGAGTATATTCAGCAAACCGATGGGATATGCATTCACTGTTTTGGCAATGTGGGTTGTGTGAGTGCTGTCAGTTCCAAAGCTCCATCAATTCATCTAGAAGAAAATGCAATTTTATTATTATTTTTTTAATGTTAAATTGAGAGCTCATAATTGTAGTCTCATACATAGGGTAGTAAACGGAGGAGCACATATAGATACATTTACTTGATTTTATATAGTTTGTTATTGAACTTGGTTTTAAATACCAGTATTATGTACTGCGTTTAATGGCAAGTATAATGAAAAATAGATTTAAAAATATTAGTTTTGTTAGAAGGAATATGTTATTAATTCATGAAGTTTTCCTTTGAAAAAATTTATTTCTGATTTTAAATGTATTATTATATTTTTATGGGATCACCATGATGATTTTATGGCACAATTTATTGTAAGCAGGTGAATGTTTTATTTTTTTATAATTCAATTTTGATTCCTCATTCAATGTAATGCCAAAAATGAAATGTTATGTTTGGTGTAATTAATGATTTTTTAACATTTTATTGTATTATTAGTTTCAAGTATACAGTGCATTGGTGAGACATTTATATAGTATATGAAATGATCCCCCTGATTACTCTATCTTCCCTCTGGTTCTACACATAGCCATTACATTGTCTATGTAAGATGCACGCTGATCTAAGTAAAAATAGCCAAATCCCGTTGGTTGTAGCAGAAAGACATGTTACATCCAATTGATAATCTTTATTAAATTGTTTAATACAAATAATGTGTTTTTTGAAGAGGAATTTATAGTCAGAGATATATAAAAACTTTTGCATAAAGTCAGGTACCAAACTCAGTCATTAAATCAGATACATGCTTTTATAATTTCCCTTGAAAATAGCTTTCAGAATTACATTAGCAGCTAAGCTCAAAACATTCTATTGTGGGCTAGAATATTCTAATATTTATATGGGGGGAATTTTACAGACTTTTTTTTTTTTATCCCAATGTTTTCATTAGGATGGTACTATAAAATAAGATCTATTGTTCTAAATTGACTTTATTCATACAGAACGCTGAATAAGAATATATCCTATAGAACCAGATTCTTGTATTCAAATCCTACTCCATCTAATCCTAAATCTGTGATCTTGAGATAGTTACAAAGCCTAACAATAGATCAGTAGATTCATCTATAAATCCAGGGTAATAATAAAAACTATCTAACAGAATTTGTTAATATGTAATTTTCAAAAGGTTAAAAAGCATGACTGAATCTCATACAAATAAAAAATGAACATTTGTCAAAGTTGATATTTAATTCACTTTTTAATAATGAAACAATAACATGATATGCACAGTTTAGAGAACATTTAAGTATATATATATATATAGAAATGGATATAGAGATAGATATAAAATTTGATAGATTCTTGGGTAAAATGCGCAACTGGCTAATGTTCAACAAATCCATAAACCATAATTTTAGGGTTATCTCTTCTACTGGACAGAAATTATTTACATCTCTGTCAGGCAAAATTCTACAAGTTCGCCACGGCCTCTAGGGTTGGAAATCACCAGTAAATAAATTCAGCAACACACAAAAAGAACGCGGAATAATCTCTTTTACCTCCATCCAAGTTTGTTCCGACAGCTCCCCTGTTGTGATCTGACTCTCCAAAGATTATTCTTGATCGCAAAAAGCTGTTCTTATTAGATTTGGCCTGATTATTTGTATAGAAAAAGTGAGAGTGTTACTTAACTCAATAAGCCTTCTTGAGTTTGTTTTCTAATCAGACTTGAATAGTTTTGGCAACTAATAGTGTCAAATAATTACCCTCTGTGTCTAAAGTTTCAAAGGAATTATAAACCAATTTATTATTTCCAAGGCTGAGAGGCCCAGCCCAAGATACACTCTCCATCAGATTTCAAATGTTATTTCTACATATTTGGGTAGATTTCTTTTGGATTGAGATTCTCTATGATTTGTTAAGGTCCCTGGATTACTAGATAGTGAATTTCAAGAAATTCACCTGTGAATTCTAAAACAGAGAGTAAGACTTTATAATCCAGATAACAAGTCAGATTTCTTGGGCGGATATAATAGAATTTTGCTCCAAATATTAAGCTGATCCCTATTCTTTAATGTAAGCATGCCATACCTGATTCAATGAAATTTTTCTCAAGTGTAACACTCCAAGTATAGCCTTGGTTGCACTATTTTATCTAATTATATCCTGGTAAGATGGAGAACAGAGTTGTATTGTATCATGCCAATAAGTGTTTACCATTATAAGTAGGAAGACTCAGCAAAAATATTTGTTTTGTGAACAGTGAAAATCAAATATTAATTTAGAATGGTTCATTTCAGCATTAAAAAGCATAATCTACTAAGTTGTGGGTTGGAGTTAGCTTTAAAAGAAAGAGAAAAGCTTCATCTATCCATATAAAATAGAACATTAAAAATAATGCCAACAGCATTCCAGAAGTTTCAATTCTGACCAAAATGGAAAACTAAGGACTGGATTTACTCTCCCACATGAAATAATTAAAAGTCCAGACAAAATTTTTCCAAAAATAGCTTTAGAATTTGAACAGTTGGCAACATAAGACATGAATCTCTAAGCAAGGAACAACAAATAAGATGAACCCTATGAATGCTCTACTCAGTGACTTTCCAAGATGTGAAGATGTAACTACAGAAACAGAGATCAGGGTGATATGCTTGCTTGCTGCAAGGAGCCCATGAGCCAAGGAATAGTTGTAGCATTTAGAAACTATGAAATACAAGTTAACAAAATTTTCCCTAGAGCCCCCAATATTAGCCAAGTGAGACCCAGTTTGGATTTCTGACTTCTAATATTGTAACATAATACATTTTGGATGTTTTAAGCCACTAAATGTATGGTCATTTGTAACAGCAGTAATAGAAGTCTAATATAAGTCTTAGAGATCAAGGCAAATAATATCCGCTCTCCTCTCATACATTTTGTAACTTGCTATACTTCCTTGAGTCTGGTCTTTCATTGTGCTCTGTAGGTATTCTGAGACAACCTATTTCTATGCTTTAGGACAAAACTCTTTACCCTGGAAAAAATTAAAATTCTTCCCATTATCTTGCATGTATGGTTCTATTTCCTTGTCATTATTGCCTGAGTAGACTAAACTACCCATATGAATAACTTTTAATCAAAGTAGCTAACTTCTAATTCACAGAGAAACTGGGAGGTAGACAGCTCATGTCTGTGTTGCAATCAAATATTTTAGCAGATTAGCAAAGCTTAAAAATACATTTTATTACAACTTTCTATAGCCACACACACCTTCTTTATACCTTGTTAAAAGTGGTTAAAAATGAACAAGTTTAATAACATGACTAAAAGAGAAAACCACTGTATAGCATATAAAAATAAGAAGAGGAAGTATGAAACTTTAAATCTATGGGTCATAATTAATGTTTCCTTTTTCAGTTTTACTAAGTATTTATATACCCAACATTATTCATTAAGTCAATTTACTAACCCTAAATTTTAAGTTACCTAAAGATCTTGGAAATAGTTTAAACTGACCAAAAATAAAAAATAAAAAATAAATTAAAATAAAATAAAAAATGAAAAAAAAAATTAATGATGTGGAAACTTTTATTGTAATTATTATATTATAATGATTCATATGAGCTTACTTGATCAGGGAAGCATTGTATAAGAAGTTAAAAAGGTTAGAAAGTTCAGATTTAATTGGTCTCTTCATTTAAAACAAATGTAAATTTATTAAAGATAAATAAATAAAATTTCCCTGTGTGTTATCCTCAAGAAAAAAAACATGGAGCTATTTAATATTTTTAAGAACACATAAAATTATTACATCAGTCTAAAGATTTACCTCAACTATGAAAGTAGATTCTGAAAATGTTTCTAAACCAGCAATTTCTCTAAGGACTGTTTTTTTTAATGCTGTACCTTTGAAGTACTAAAATTTAACTTCTTTATTCTCTGAGAATTTGGGAATATATTATTTCCTTAAGCATTTATTAATATCTATGAATAAAAGGAGAGCTCCTTTCATTTATGTAGGAAAGCATTTCACACTTACACAAAATGGCATATTTTCTCAAGTACAAACAGAGATGCAGAGTAACAGACACGTAGTTATATTTTCAGTTCTTTAATATCATCCACAGGTCAACAGCATTGAAATGCAACAACTGTCCACTCCAAATCTCAAAGATTGTTTTTTTATTCCCAGTGGACATGAAAAAATTAATTAGTTTGAGTTCATAAATAGACAAAAAGACTAATGAACTGGATTCTTTATCATCTCTCACTTAACAGAGAATTGTTTTCAATTGTTTGTCTTACAGAGATGACCAAATGAATAGATCATAAAACTAAACCCCAGTCATTGCTACCTTCAATGAGAAATGTTATTAACAAATGTGACAAAACAAACAAACAAACAAACAAACAAAAAACCTCCCTACTAGGGCTAAACTGTGCATAAGGTGCACATAGGAAACAATTCTCCATGTGTATCTCGAAGTTTTTCAGCAAAAGCAACAGCTCCTCCTCTGGACTAACACTTCAGGATTTGTGGAGATCATGACCTTGGAAAATGGAGTATTTTATTCACCCTAGATCAGGGAACAGATTTGTTCTTTACCCCTGAGGATAAAGAAGATGATACCTTACTTCAGGTCAAAGTTTGGATAGGTTTTCTAGGAGCTACTCTAAAGATTAGAGTTATCTAAAATTGTGGTTCCTCAGCTGTGATACAGACTCATTGTGTGTGAAATTCAACTGGACTCTGGAGGTACAAGGGGAACCTAGGCAAACACGAGGTTGGTGTTTCCTCCTGCGCTGTAATAAAGTCCTCTCTGACCCAGGGATCTCATATCTTCTGCCAGCATCAATGAAACTCAGACTAACTGGTTAACTTGTAGGATAACGTCTCATGTCTTTCACAATTCTTGACAAGAACGTTTTTTAACCATAGAGTTTCCTTGAGTCCTATTGGTAAGTCTACTTAAGCATCTTCACAGATGTCAATGTAAGAAATGTCCAAATCTGTAGAGAATTTTTTTAAGAGTTTATCTGAGTCAAAACATGACAGTGTCAGGGAGGAAGATCTAAAGTGCTCTGGGGGATAACAATTTTGCAGTTTCTTTTATGCATTTGAGATTCAGGAAGGAATGTAAGGAAGATTACTCGAGGTTGAGAGAAGGCAAGGGGGTGATTGGATTACAAGTTTAGGTGCTTTCTTAAGAGGAGTTATGCCTGTCAAGGTTATTACTTCTGACATTTCCAAGGTGTTAACCTAGATGCACAAGAATAATGGACAGGGTTTGCTTAAAACTTTTCACTAAAGAAGTTATAGGCCTATCCTCCACAAACTGCCCCATGAGAAATTTATGATTTATTATAGTATCTCCTTTTCATCCACACAGATTATCTCCAAATGGATAGAGCATAAGTTTCAAAGTTTTTTAAAAAATAACTCTCCTACCAATATAAAGTGAACATGTATCAAAAAATTTTTTAAATTCTTTAATAAGGTAATGTATAAATTACTATGACTTCTTCAAAGAGCATTTGAGAAACTAGATTGCTTATAGAAGAATAAATTGCTAGGTTGGATACAAAACTAGTTAATGTTCAATTGGAATGGAAACTATAACTTTGACCATCTGCCAGAACAATAGTAAAAGCTGAATTTTAGCTTTTGACCTACTCAGAGATGGTTAATGATGATATTGCCCCTCCACCCAAAACAGCAGTAACTCAGTGCTATCAAAATCTTAGGCCGCCTATTTTCATTCATTTTCCCATTTTAACTCAATGTGTTAGGAGCACTGTTAGAATTATGTTGCAAGAGAATTAGTAATGAAGTTTCTCTCGGTTATGGTTCCCTGAAGTTTCCATTGTATATAATGAATTAACCTATCTTCTGTGCATCTAGAAGATACTACCTATATGTCACTCTAGGAAGAATTGAGAAAATAGTCACTAAAATCATCTCAATAATTCTTCATTCTATGAGGAGCTTTGATGGAGAAAGACTGAAGCTGGACCAACAACACAAACCTCGGTAACCCCTTTGAGCTTGTTAGACACTCAGAATCTCAGGTTCTACCTCACACCTACGGAGTCAGGACCAAAATTTAAGCCAGATACAGATCATTTATATTAACACTAATGTTTTTGAAGTGCTGCTCTAGAGTATCTATCTTTAGGTAAATACTAGAGGGTAAATCTTCATCTGAAAGGCAGTTTATAGTGGTTAATTGAGACCTCTGAAATCTGATACTTTGATTTAAAACCTGGTTCCTCCATTTAATAGTTTTTTGGCTTCTATAAGACAAGTAACCATTTTGTACTTTACTTTCTTCATCTGTAAATTGGGTATAAAAATACTGTTCAATTCAAGGGGTTGTAGAATGGAGTTCTACATACGTAAATACTTTATATCAGCACCCAGTACATAGTAAACTCTCAATAAGTGAGAGCTATGATTATTTATATCCATGTCTTAGAGACATATTTTGTTTTTACCCAGATACAACAGTTGGATATGGTTTAATTATTACCCCTTCATCTCATGCTAAAACATTCAAAAATTTCAAGATTGCATTTATGGTCAGATAAATTATATTTTTTTCATTTTAAAACATGGTTTATGTGATTTTTAGTTGCTGTAATATTAGATCTGTTCGAATTAGTAAATATAAATATACCTTGCCACAATACTCAAAATCCTGAAATAAGGGAATTAATGAGATATTTAGTCATTTTATCTATGAAAGAAGAGGAATTAAGGCTCAAAAAGACCTTAGTCCAAGTGAAAGATTAATTGTACCCTAGGGAATGTAGAAGTAAGTTTAGATAAGAGTCACTCTGAGGTAGATGAAGCTTTGTAATCTGACAGCCTCTTGGCGTTATTGCCACAAGAATGCCATGGAACCATAAACACAGGAGAGAATGTGTTCCTAAGGAGGCTATTATTCTTGAAGAATTAGGCAGAAAATGACTTCCTACTTGAGGCAGAATCACTTCACCTTTATTTATGTTATACTATGCTCATGTGCATTTCTGATATCTTTTTCAATATTCCTTTTGCCATCTTTTGCTGAATCACACAATCTTCCTCTATTCTCTGTAAAAACTTAAAATGTTTGTATATAGTAAAAACAAAACAAAATAAAACAAACAAAAACAACCTAATACTACAGATGTACTTAAAATAAAAAAGTAATAATATTCATCTCCAATTCTTTCCACTCCCTCTTCTCTTTCTTGTGAACTATTTTAAATAATTTATTTTTAAATCACTTGCTAGTTTTATGCACAAGATTAAACAACATCCTGTATGCTATTACTTGATTTGGCCATTTGAGACCTTTAGGTTCATTTTCACCTTACTATTACTCGTATTTTCATTATTTATTATCTATCTCCATGCATTAGACTTAAGTCTTGAAAAAGCAGAAATGTATGTTCTTTATGTTTACTGCTATATTCTCAGTGGTGGAACAGCACCTGGCACTCAGTATTTGTTCAGTTAATAAATAAAGAATAAACAGATCAAATTGTTCACTCTCAATCTTGCCTTTTTATCCTCAAATTTTTGATAGTATAAGTTTTTATTTTCCTTTACTTAAATTTTCAATTTCAATGACCTACCTGAACTAAGTCCCTTATTTCATGAACTGGAAACTCCTGGCTACTTCTGATGATGAAGGTCTTCAGTTTTTACCTGATTACCTCTTCTCTACTCATAGATAACTTCCTGGACAATGACATTTATGTTCATAGTCTACATTGTGATAGTTTCTGAATTTATTCAAAATTTTAGATATGACCTATGTATTGTACAGTGGTATATTCAACTGCCACTTAACTCTTTAGAAATAAATGCAAGATTTAAAAAAATATATATTTGCAGATGGGTTTTCACAGGTTAGGATGATTGTTAAGATATTGATCCTTGAGCTTGGTTACTTTATTTGGAACTGTGTCTCTGTTTCTCCCTTATTAGTACTGTAAGTGCTTTAACAGAAATTGTTGTATTTTGCCTATATTAGTTGACAAAAGCCTGCTAATTTATATATTCTATATCATTCTTTTTTTCTTTTTTTTTGTATTTGACCTATACTATAAACTACTATCAGTTTTTCTTGTGAAGTTTGGCAGTTACTTATTGCTTTTAGTTACAAATTCCAGGCATTTCATATATGCCCAAACTATTTTTCTAGTTTAAAATACCAGTGCTCTCATACACCTACTATATGCTCAAAAAAGGTTGAAAGTACACAGCATTTCTGAAACACACTGCAAACCTCCATGCTTTAATGACATTATTACTTTTGGGCATTTTGTTAAGACTTATATGAAACCAAGCTTGAGGAAATTTCTTCATGACATGGCACAATAAAGTTTACATATTTTAGAGTATTAAAGATTTGCCTTTTACATTTAAATCATAATCCATCTTGAAGTTATTTTTGTATATAAAATGAATTAGAATTCTCTTTTTTAAATTAATGGATAACTATTAAGTCCCAAACTATGAAGGGTCTTTGATATTACCCTACTTGTAAATTAAGTCATCTTTCTACAGTTAAATACACACACACACCCCGCACCACGCCACACCACACCACATCATGTACACACACACACACACACACACCCACACACACACCGCACCACGCCACACCACACCACACCACATCATATTTTCACAAAGCATCTTAGCTGCACTTGTTCATCATACCAATTCTGCATCAAGGTAATTTATGAGGTTCAGATGTATTTACACATGCATTGAGGTTTGCACCATAGAAGAGGAACCCTAAAATTGTAAGGCTCAGATCTTATATAGAGCAGCTGTCAGATCTGTCCCATGGCCTGAAAAAAATAGAGAGCTTTACTCTAGAATATAAACAGATCATCCTTGGAGAGAGGGAAGTATTTCTAAGTCTATTACCTTCTAAAATTGTGCCAATGGATCCATGGGAGATGAACTTTAAATCTCTCCAGAGTAATTCACTATCTCTAACTTCCAATGAATGTTTGTGTTTTGGTAATAAAGCCTAGACTCTGCTGAAATGTGGAAATATTCATGGAGTATTGTTTCCCAACAATAATTTTTTTCAGTGTAATTTAATGAATAGTCATTCCTTCCCCAATGTTCTGCAAAGCAAATTGATTGTATGTCATATTTTCACGTGAGCATGGATCTGTTCCAGATTCCCCATTTTATTTAATTGCTTTATGTCTATTTTCACATTAATACTTTAATTTCACATTATTCACTTTAATACTATAGCATTTTATAAAATGCTTATGACAAATCATGTTACCTGACGGAGTAAGTTGCCTTGCTTCTTTTTTTTTCAGGATTCTCTTTAGGATTAAACTTCCAAAGAAAGCTTGGAATTAGTTGTTTGAGTTCCATGATAATCTTTTTTGTAATTTTATTGAAGTTGAGTTGAATCTGTGCATTAGTATTAGGAGAACTGATGTCTTATGTTTAACAACCTTACTTATAAGCATCAGGTATCTTTTCATGGGTTTTATTTCATATTAAAATACTCAAAATATAAATTAACAAATTTGTAAATTAGACAAAATCACAATTCTTTATCTGCAATAGAAGATGTAAAAAATAGGTTACTACTCTTTCAATGGAACCTTTATGACAGTGAACAAGAATAAACTACAATTACCCCCGTGAACATAGATTAATCTCAACATATAATACTAAGCAAGTAATACAAATTTCTGAGAAAAATATTTTTTTTTCCTTAAAAAAAAGATTTATAAAACTTTAGTGTGAGTATGTACCATGCTGCATATGGGACAAATTCGCTAAATCTGGCACTCTTAGTTCCAAGTTAGTTTTTAATCTGGTATCCCCCTTAACTAGTCCTCCAGTAAGAGGACTTGACAATACCATAGTTCATCCTAGACTCACCTGGCAACTGAGGTGACCATCTGTGTTAACTTATTGGCTTTATCTAGAGGAACAATTTTTTTTTTTTTTAATCTTTACGATAGGAGGCAGTTTTGCAACATGGAGCAAGAAGTCCACTGAAGTTAGATTCTTACCCTCCCACAGGAGCTGGGAGATGAGGGTCCTATCTCCCTTGAGGTCTCTTTTGCTTTTCAAAGAGACGGCTCCCAGGTTCTCGGGGAAAAAAAGAAAAAAAATTCTTGGGTCATAAAAGTGACAAAAGCTCAGCTAAAAAAAGAAATATACATTTTCTAGTCTTCAAAAGAAATTATATACATTTTGAAAAGATGTGGAAGCACTTACAAGTTTTCTAAGGAAAATGCTTAGATAAAGGAAGGGAGGGAAATCTCTCCCTTATTTTCAAAAGGGAAAATTAAGCCTCTTGTTTTTAATTTGTATTTGTCCTCACAGTTGTCGGATAAAATATGAGATGCCCAGGTAAGTTTGAATTTTGGTTAAGTATTTTTAGCGTAAGTTTGTCTCATGGTATGTGTGGAACAAATTGAATAAACCCATCAATCTGTTTCAGGTTAATTGTTGACACGGTGCAGAGGAGAAAATCTCTACCATTACTAGTCCAAGCTCACTCAAATGTATAAGGCAGAAGGTCCCATAACCACTTCCAGAAAATCCCAAAGTTTTAGGCAGGAAGCACTGAGGCTATACTTTCTCACTTAAGCCTCCTATGTGAAACTCTGAAACGTAAGGCAGGTAGAGACAGGTAGGACCTGGATGAAACTACAAGGCACTCCATATAAAGAACCTCATGCAAATAGTAAATAAATGTTTAAAAAATTTTTAGATAGAGATCTTAGTAGGTTAAGAGGGGGGCTTGAGCCCAACCAAAAAAATATGTTAAAACCTTAAATCCAATGATTATTACAAAATAATTTTAAATGTATGTACCTATTAGATATATTGCAGCTATTGAAATCCAACTAGAATAGTTAAAATGAAGATCATTATCTCTTTGAGGATGAAAAAACTAATAAATTACTAACAGCCCATCTCCATCTAAGCATAGTTTATACTTGTCTTTTGATATGTGACTACAGTTGCTGTTTGCCGACCCTAATCACTTAAACTCACAATTATTCTCAAGACTGCTCAAAAAAAACATATTCATTTGTCATTACAATGTTTTACGTCACTCATCTCAGCAATTGCTATATTTTCTAAAGTTAAAATTCCCGGTTGCTTGCACTCCTTTTATGAGTATTCAGCATAGAAGCTTCTGAATAGTTCTCTTGTATATTCTTTTTTGTAGTCTTCTTAGATTCATATTATTTATTTGATGAGAAATTGAATGGTCATGTTTTTGAGATTTGTGTACACTTTTGGTTTCAAAAAAGGACAACAACAATAACTTGTCACCATATGACATTTTCTATATTAACAAATATAAACTTTGGGCTTTCTTATATTCTTCAATAGACCATGCAAAGAGTAGGTTAAGGGGCCATTGCTACATCTCCCAAGGGAAAAATCCTCAGAAATCTCAGTAAGATAGTAGTGGAATTAAGCTACCATGAAAAGAAAAAAATAGTATATAAATCATCATATGAAACTTCCCAGTTAAGGTTATACACATGCAATACATACATCTGAATTTGGCCAGAAATGTCATCGTTGGTTGAAATGTTTCTATGCCTCAACAACTTGAACATTAAACTGATCGATCACTTAAACCATCTGCTACTTCCTTTTCTCTCCTGTCATTTGCTAGAGTGCCTGATGACTGACGTCACCATTGGGGGTACATCACAAGACAGAGTGCTAGCCTAGAGAAACAGGAAAAAGAAACAAAAACCTATCTGTCAAATATATGTAATCAAAAAATGATATTTTACAGGCATATTATCACTGTCAGCTAAATGAATAGGTAAGTGAAATAAATGAGATCTGAAATTAGAGATGAAAAGAGATTCTACAACTTAAATTTTCAAAGACAGAACAATGGTGAGGGTAAAATTATTTATGAATGCCACATTGTTTTACAGTCCAAAGCATAAAACTATTTTCAGATAATTTATATCTTCACTCTTCTGTAATATTTATGCAGTTGGGAGCTGAGTGGTTTGCTGTTAGTGATTTAACACCCTTGCTTTTTTTTCCCCCTCCTTCTCTGACTTTAAAACAACAAACAAATGATCAGAGCATTTTGGATCAGCATATCTGAATATGCCTATCAATCAATCATGTTTTCTTATCAGTTACACCAATTGTTTTCCACTGTATAGGAAGGAAAATAAATTACACCATCTGGCTTTCTCTGAACAGAATAAACTTAAAGAGTAGTTTAAAATGCAGTTTATAGTTTAATGCTCTCCATAGCAATGATCTGAGATAGCATCCTACTGCTATTTTTAATTGCAACTCTGGCAGTGAAGGATTAAACATCATTATCAAAGTTACAGAGTAAACAGGTCAGCCTCTTCTCTATGAGTCCTTATACCATGATGTCATTTACCGTTCCTACTGTCTTGTCCTAGAGCCCTCAAACACTTGTTCAGCCTCACTATTTATGGAAGAGCCCTGTGCCTAAATATGTCAGTTAAAAAAAACAAACAAACAAACTTAAAAAACATTGTATCTCTTAAATCTTATTATAGGAAAATAATAGTTCCATATTTTTCATTTCTATATTAATTTATGCCATCCTATATATGAGAGCCATTGTTTCTATTTTGTGCTTCAGTGACAAGTGCTATGACCTAACAGGTCTGCCGCCCCTCCAATTTCTAAGATTAAACCAAATTGTAACGACAAGTTATTTGTGCAGAAACACTTAGACTAATGAAAGAAGCTTGTATCAAACCTTTAGAGTGCAATTCCTAAGGGAGTTGTTGCCAACCTTTTATCCCCAGCGCCTTCTTCTGACTAACTCTTCTGGCTACTCAGCTTTTTTTGTGTCAAGTGCGTGCGCTTCCCTACTTGGCTGTGCCCTTCAGGAGTCCTCATCACCTTAATTGTGGAGAGTTACTTGAAATACTCTACTCAGAAAACTCTTTCTCTTCTGTTGTTTTCATGCTAAATTCTAACCTGGATTCAGAACATTTTAAAGTAATCTGATTAAAACCCAGTGACATTAAGCACAAGGGAGATAGTAGAATATTAAAAAGTCAGATAACCTAAAGGAGGTCCATTTAAATCTGTTTTTAAGCTTATTAATAATGTGAGGCCTGCCTTCTTCCACATTTATATACCTTCTGGGATTTGCCGCAGTGGCCAAAAGGAGAATTTCTCTTTGATATGTTTTGTCTTTGGGCACCTTGGTCCCCAATCTGGAGCACTTCACATCTTCAGTAGCTATCATATTACTGCCTTCACTTCCCTTCAGTTTACCTGGACCTCCCTGAATATTTGGTCTTCCAGAGTCCAATGCTGTTTTGGCTTAAAAAAAA